>NC_134397.1:145689525-145986433 GCF_050003625.1 Haematobia irritans | reverse complement strand
ATATATATATATATATATATATATATATATATATATATATATATATATATATATATATATATATATATATATATATATATATATATTTGCTATACCATCCGACCTACATCAATAACAACTACTTGTGCCAAGTTTCAAGTCGATAGCTTGTTTCGTTCGGAAGTTAGCGTGATTTCAACAGACGGACGGACATGCTGAGACCGTCACACATCGAAATATTGATATATATATATATATATATATATATATATATATATATATATATATATATATATATATATATATATATATATATATATATATATATATATATATATATATATATATATATATATATATATATATATATATATATATATATATATATATATATATATATATATATATATATATATATATATATATATATATATATATATATATATATATATATATATATATATATATATATATATATATATATATATATATATATATATATATATATATATATATATATATATATATATATATATATATATATATATATATATATATATATATATATATATATATATATATATATATATATATATATATATATATATATATATATATATATATATATATATATATATATATATATATATATATATATATATATATATATATATATATATATATATATATATATATATATATATATATATATATATATATATATATATATATATACATATATATATATAAATATTTCGATGTGTGACGGGCTGTCACTATAACTAACATTATACGAAAAAACTAATGATTGATATATATTTTGCTCTTTTCAGGTAAGTGAATCACAGTCGTGTTATGGAGGCAATCTTTCTATATGCTCGAGTTTATTTACGTATATTTATGTTGTATTCCAATCTAAGGATGAAGACATATAAATCACGAGAAATAATATGGTGCGTAAGTTAAACAAATAAAAAAAGAAATTTGTTAGATTATTCTACTTTCTTTTAATCCGGTGGTAGCTGATGTGCGATCATATCGGATGTTCTGCTATGGATAGTTACATCATGCTTGAAGTATACAATTGTATAAATTTTCGGTGCCGGGGCTTACCACGTGCATTTCCAAGTCCAACTGTTCATCTTGTTCCGTTGTGTCAATCCACATTGTTGTGGTTCCTAATCCAGTCGTCCAGTCGTATGGTAGTATTGAACCCATGATGTCTGTTTCCTTATTGCCACACCACATTCATGTTGCACTTCTTCCCGATTGGTATACAAAAAACAACTGACGAGTATATCAGAATCGCCCTAATTACGTTTTTTTGTTCTATGTCCGGACTAACTCTAATGGAAAAAATTACATTCCAAAATCGTGAGCGGTCTGTAACAAAATGAAACGGAAACAAACGTTCACGAAAAATCAAAACGGAATGTTCACCGCTTCGTCCAAGGACGTTCAAAATTTCCTTAACGTCTTTCGTTTTCCTTTGGCCATGGAAGGTCCTAAAATATTCGTTAGACCTTCTTATGGCAACTCCGTCGTTGGTGAAATATAGAACACTGTTAACGCGTATGGGGAAGGCAATCCAGGTTCGAGTCACATGGAGTGGAGTTTTGTTTTTTTATAAATTCGTTACCATTACGTTTCAAGATCATGAACGCTGGTTCTTTGTTTTGGCAACGCATGGTGTCATTTTATCGTTGCCAGATTGACACCTCTATTCCCCGTTTAACACATCGTTTGATCATTGACGAGTATATCAGGATCGGCCGAATTATCTTCTTCTATGTCCAGACTAACATATTTGGATACAGGAGCCATTTTGAGCCTACGTCTCGTTTTGTAGGATTTTTTGGTCATGTTTTTGATGTTGCACTTCCAATCCAGTTTTCTTACCATCTACCAAAGAAACTCCTAGAAAGCCATCATACAGCAATGGTAATCATGACAGTCTTAGTTCCACATAAAGATTGTAAAGAGTACACAAAAAAAAATATCACCAACATTTTTCCAAAAAAAAAAATTAATTGATTTTTAAAAAATATTCAATGAAAAGCTTAATTGGTTCAACATAACATAGTTTTTAATAGAAACAAAAAACAATCACTAAAATTAATTGTATTAATTAATACTATCATTTCAGTGATTGAAGACATTTCAATTAAACATTACATTAAAACAAGTATAAACGGCCGTAAGTTCGGCCAGGTCGAATCTTATGTACCCTCCACCATGGATTGCGTAGAAACTTCTACGAAAGACTGTTATACACAATCGAATTACTTGGGTTGTGGTATCATAAATCGTTTTCTAAATTGTGAATTAGTCCACACGTGGTATATATTAGACAAAAAGGTATGAAAGTCTACAAATAATAACGAAATGGATAATCGATATGGACTTTTGCACGGTACGTTGGGAGCCAAAATTGAAATAAGGGGGTCGCTTATATGGGGGCTATATACAATTATGAACTTGATATGGACCAATTTTTGTGTGATTGGGGATCGATTTATCTGAGGGCTATATATAACTATAGATCGATGTGGACCTATGTAGTTAGGCATGGTTGTTAACTGCCATATACTAGCACAATGTACCAAACTTCAACTCACTCGGATGAAATCTACTCCTCCAAGGGGCTCCAAAACCAAATCTCGGGATCGGTTTATATGGGGGCTATATATGGTTATGGACTGATATGGACCACTTTTGGCATGGTTATTAAATATCATATACTACCACCAGGTACCAAATTTCAACCAGATCGGATGAATTTTGCTTCTCCACAAGGCACCGGAGGTCAAATCTGGGGATCGGTTTATATGGGGGCTATATATAATTATGGACTGATATGAACCAATTCATGCATGGTTGTTGGATACCATATACTAACATCACGTACCAAATTTCAAACGAATCCGATGAATTTTGCTCTTCCAAGGGGCTCCGGAGGTCAAATCTAGCAATCGGTTTATATGGAGCCATATATAATTATGCACCGATGTGGACCAATTTTTGCATGGTCATTAGAGACCATATACTAGCACCATGTACCAAATTTCAGCCGGATAGGATGAAATTTGCTTCTCTTAGAGGCTCCGAAAGCCAAATCGGGGGATCGGTTTATATGGGGGCTATATATAATTATGGACCGATGTGGACCAATTTTTGCATGGTTGTTAGAGATGATATACTAACACCATGTTCCAAATTTCAGCCGGATCGGATGAAATTTTCTTCTCTTAGAGGCTCCGCAAGCCAAATCTGGGGATCGGTTTATATGGGGGCTATATATAATTATGGACCGATGTGGACCAATTTTTGCATCGTTGTTAAAGACCATATACTAACACAATGTACCAAATTTCAGCCGGATCGGATGAAATTTGCTTCTCTTAGAGGGTCTGCAAGCCAAATTTGGGGGACCGTCTATATGGGGGCTATACGTAAAAGTGGACCGATATGGCCCATTTGCAATACCATCCGACCTACATCAATAACAACTACTTGAGCCAAGTTTCAAGTCGATAGCTTGTTTCGTTCGCAAGTTAGCGTGATTTGAACAGACGGACGGACGGACATGCTCAGATCGACTCAGAATTTCACCACGACCCAGAATATATATATATATACTTTATGGGGTCTTAGAGCAATATTTCGATGTGTTACAAACGGAATGACAAAGTTAATATACCCCCTATCCTATGGTGGAGGGTATAACAACAAATATTTTTCCCCAATAAATTTTTTTCCCATCAAAAAACAAAAAGTAAGGAAAGTCTAAAGTCGGACGGGGCCGACTATATTATACCCTGCACCACTTTCTAGATCTAAATTTTCGATACCATATCACATCCGTCAAATGTGTTGGGGGCTATATATAAAGGTTTGTCCCAAATGCATACATTTAAATGTCACTCGATCTGGACAGAATTTGATAGATTTCTACAAAATACATAGACTCAAAATTTAAGTCGGCTAATGCACTAGGGTGGAACACAATGTTAGTAAAAAACAAGTATATACGGCCGTAAGTTCGGCCAGGCCGAAGCTTATGTACCCTCCATCATGGATTGCGTAGAAACTTCATCTAACCACTGCCATCCACAATCGAATTACTTAAGTTGCGGTAACGCTTGCCGATGGCAAGGTATCTTAAAACCTCCTAACACCATCTTCTAAATTGTATGTAAGTCCATACGTGGTATATATTAAATCAAAAAAGATCGATCCAATACGTATATAATTTTGACAAAATTTTCTACAGAAATAAAATTTTAACAAAATTTTCTATAGAAATAAAATTTTCACAAAATTTTCTATAGAAATAAAAATTTTCACAAAATTTTCTATAGAAAGAAAATTTTGAAAAAAAAATTCTACAAAAAAATTTAACAAAATTTTCTATAGAAATAAAATTTTGACAAAATTTTCTATAGAAATAAAATCTTGGTAGATTATTTTTGGCTCGAGTGGAAACCATGATTATGAACCGAATAAAATTTGAACAAAATTTCCTATAGAAATAAAATTTTGACAAAATTTATTATAGAAATAAAATTTTGACAATGATGAAAATTTTATTATGAACCGAATAAAATTTTAACAAAATTTTCTCTAGAAATAAAATTTTGACAAAATTTTCTATAGAAATAAAATTTTGACAAAATTTTCTATAGAAATAAAATTTTGGCAGATTATTTTTAGCTCTAGTGGCAACCATGATTATGAACCGATATGGACCAATTTTTGTGTGATTGGACCAATTTTGGTATGGTTGTTAGCGACCATATACTAACACCACGTGCCTAATTTGAACCGCATCGGATGAATTTTGCTCCTCCAAGAGGCTCCGGAGGTCAAACCTGGAGAATGTTTTATATAGGGGCTATATATAATTATGGACCGATATGGACTAATTCTGGCACGGTTGTTAACGATCATATACTAACACCATGTTCCAAATTACAACCGGATTGGATGAAATTTGCTTC
The DNA here is from genome assembly GCF_050003625.1 of Haematobia irritans. Taxonomy (NCBI): domain Eukaryota; kingdom Metazoa; phylum Arthropoda; class Insecta; order Diptera; family Muscidae; genus Haematobia; species Haematobia irritans. The sequence goes on along the minus strand of NC_134397.1, from coordinate 145,981,454 downwards.
TCTTGGAGACTTCGCAAACCAAATGTGGGGATCGGTTTATATGGGGGCTATATATAATTATGGACCGATGTGGACCAATACCATATACCAATATCATGTACCAAATTTCAGGCGGATCGGATGAAATTTGCTTCTTTTTGAGGCTCCGCAACCCAAATCTGGGGATCGGTTTATATGGGCGCCATATATTATTATGGACCGATGTGGACCAATTTTTGCACGGTTGTTAGAGACCATATACCAATACAATGTACCAAATTTCAGCCGGAGCGGATGCAATTTGCTCCTCTTTGAGGCTCCGCAAGCCAAATCGGGGGATCGGTTTATATGGGGGCTATATATAATTATGGACAGATGTGGACCAATTTTTGCATGGATGTTAAAGACCATATACTAACACCATGTACCAAATTTCAGCCGGATCGGATAAAACTTGCTTCTCTTAGAGGCCTCGCAAGCCAAATTTGGGGGTCCGTTTATATGGGGCTATACGTAAAAGTGGACCGATATGGCCCATTTGCAATACCATTCGACTTACATCAATAACAACTATTTGTGCCAAGTTTCACGTCGATAGCTTGTTTCGTTCGGAAGTTAGCGTGATTTCAACAGACGGACGGACGGACGGACATGCTCAGATCGACTCATAATTTCACCACGACCCAGAATATATATACTTTATGGGGTCTTAGAGCAATATTTCGATGTGTTACAAACGGAATGACAAAGTTAATATACCCCCCATCCTATGGTGGAGGGTATAAAAAATATGGGAAACATTTAAATCTGAAGCAATTTTAAGGAAACTTCGCAAAAGTTTATTTATGATTTATTTCTCGGTATATATGTAGTAGAAATTTAGGAAAATTAGACTTATTTTTACAACTTTTCGACTAAGCAGTGGCGATTTTACAAGGAAAATGTTGGTATTTTTTAACATTTTTGTCGAAATCAGAAAAACATATATATGGGAGCTATATCGAAATCTGAACCGATTTCAACCAAATTTGGTACGCATAGCTACAATACTAATTCTACTCCCTGTGCAAAATTTCAACTAAATCGGAGCAAAAAATTGGCATCTGTGGTCATATGAGTATAAATCGGACGAAAGCTATATATGGTAGATATATCTAAATCTGAACCGATTTCAACCAAATTTGGCACGCATAGCTACAACGCTAATTCTACACCCTGTGCAAAATTTCATTTAAATCGGAGTAAAAGATTGGCCACTGTGGTCATATGAGTGTAAATCGGGCGAACGATATATATGGGAGCTATATCTAAATCTGAACCGATTTCAATAAAATTTGGCACCCCTAGTTCAAAATTTCAACTCTGGCTTATGGGGCCATATAAGTCCATATCGGGCGAAATATATATCAATAGGGTTCTATTCTGAGCCAAAACACATACTTGTGCCAAATTTGAAGTCGATTGGAGTAAAACTGCACCTAGACTTTGATTGCAAAAATGTGTTCACGGACAGACGGACATGGCTATATCGACTCAGGAGCCCACCCTGAGCATTTTTGCCACAGACACCATGTGTCTATCTCGTCTCCTTCTGGGTGTTGCAAACATATACACTAACTTATAATACCCTATTCCACAGTGTGGCGCAGGGTATAAAAAAAAACTTTTACACTTCTTGCCTTCTTTCAGTAATGCTAATGATATTACAGAATCTTCTAATTTCCCACTTCACATTAAAGAACGAGATACCCTATATTTGTGCTCAACAAAGAATAGGTCAGGTCTCTTTGGCATGCGGGTGTATCGGTCCGTATTACCGATACACCCCTATATGGATTTACTCCCATAAGGTTCTTGGGATTCTACACACTGAACTTTGTATCTGACCTGAATAGGTCAGGTCTCTTTGGCATAACAACTATTTGTGCCAAGTTTCACGTCGATAGCTTGTTTCGTTCGGAAGTTAGCGTGATTTCAACAGACGGACGGACGGACGGACATGCTCAGATCGACTCATAATTTCACCACGACCCAGAATATATATACTTTATGGGGTCTTAGAGCAATATTTCGATGTGTTACAAACGGAATGACAAAGTTAATATACCCCCCATCCTATGGTGGAGGGTATAAAAAATATGGGAAACATTTAAATCTGAAGCAATTTTAAGGAAACTTCGCAAAAGTTTATTTATGATTTATTTCTCGGTATATATGTAGTAGAAATTTAGGAAAATTAGACTTATTTTTACAACTTTTCGACTAAGCAGTGGCGATTTTACAAGGAAAATGTTGGTATTTTTTAACATTTTTGTCGAAATCAGAAAAACATATATATGGGAGCTATATCGAAATCTGAACCGATTTCAACCAAATTTGGTACGCATAGCTACAATACTAATTCTACTCCCTGTGCAAAATTTCAACTAAATCGGAGCAAAAAATTGGCATCTGTGGTCATATGAGTATAAATCGGACGAAAGCTATATATGGTAGATATATCTAAATCTGAACCGATTTCAACCAAATTTGGCACGCATAGCTACAACGCTAATTCTACACCCTGTGCAAAATTTCATTTAAATCGGAGTAAAAGATTGGCCACTGTGGTCATATGAGTGTAAATCGGGCGAACGATATATATGGGAGCTATATCTAAATCTGAACCGATTTCAATAAAATTTGGCACCCCTAGTTCAAAATTTCAACTCTGGCTTATGGGGCCATATAAGTCCATATCGGGCGAAATATATATCAATAGGGTTCTATTCTGAGCCAAAACACATACTTGTGCCAAATTTGAAGTCGATTGGAGTAAAACTGCACCTAGACTTTGATTGCAAAAATGTGTTCACGGACAGACGGACATGGCTATATCGACTCAGGAGCCCACCCTGAGCATTTTTGCCACAGACACCATGTGTCTATCTCGTCTCCTTCTGGGTGTTGCAAACATATACACTAACTTATAATACCCTATTCCACAGTGTGGCGCAGGGTATAAAAAAAAACTTTTACACTTCTTGCCTTCTTTCAGTAATGCTAATGATATTACAGAATCTTCTAATTTCCCACTTCACATTAAAGAACGAGATACCCTATATTTGTGCTCAACAAAGAATAGGTCAGGTCTCTTTGGCATGCGGGGTGTATCGGTCCGTATTACCGATACACCCCTATATGGATTTACTCCCATAAGGTTCTTGGGATTCTACACACTGAACTTTGTATCTGACCTGAATAGGTCAGGTCTCTTTGGCATGCGGGGTGTATCGGTCCGTATTACCGATACACCCCTATATGGATTTACTCCCATAAGGTTCTTGGGATTCTACACACTGAACTTTGTATCCGATTTAAAATTAAAATTAATATAAATATTTTAGGTCCACACATAAGTGTATATCGCTCCATGTAACATACTGGGTTTCTACACACCGCAATTTTTATCCGACTTTCCTTAAAATAGAAATCTGTTGTTTTAGATCCATAAAGAGATATGTCAAATTTGTCAGTTCTTCAGCATATGGATGATTCAATCTCCTGTTATTAGAATTGATTTAAAAACATACAGTTTTTCACTTTATTTCATAAAGTTTTAAGTAGCTTTCCAATCAATCGTAGTCTTCTAGTTAGAAAAACAAATGTCACAGTAAATTTTAGGATGTATTTTCTTCCATCAATATTTCGTCTCCTTTTGTGCAACAGCCCCACCCTAAAGATAAAAAATAAACAAAATACAAACCGAAATGAAAATAAAAGAGAATATGAAGACAGGATCCAACGTCCAACCGTATCTATACGTTCCTTTATATTCATCCTTTGACTATTTCTGTCTGCCCATACATCCTAATTCATCCAAGTTTTCAACATGGAGTTTTTCTTTGTCGTTCGTTTAGCATTTTCTATACCCAGAAATTTATCTACATCTATTCTCTATGCTCATTATTGCATTTTCATACTATTTTTCTATTTTTTTCCATACATTTTTTTTTTTTGTTAATTTCGTTTTGTGTTTGGCTTTTTTTGATCGCCCTATTGCAAAATGTATTGGCAAGATATTAAATTGGGTGTTTTTGGGGTGTATGGTTGGGTTGGGTAGGGTTACCCTCTACAGAATTGTCCTTTGGTTACTTGATTTTTTCACGAAGTTTCCTTTGCATTTTACCCCTTGGGTTGGTGGCGTTCGTTGAAGGATGTAATGACGTCTGCCTTCGATTTAATGCATTTATTCTTTTATTACATTAACAGTTTCGGTTATCATGATGGTCATTGATGGTCGTTAAAATATTTTGGAGTCTCCATCTTGTTCATGTTAGTTGAGCTGGACTTTCGGGTTTAGTTTTTTAAAGGACTAGTAGGAGAAATGGGTGGTTTAACTTAAATTCAACCATAAGATGACACCCTCTAGCTTTTTGATACTTTGAGGTCCTCTAAAGTAGATTCAGCAGAGATACAGAGCATATGACTGGGGTAAGGCAAAGAAGAGTAGACGGATATATGTTAGTTTAAGAGGACCGTTAGATCGAAAACTGAATTAGAAGTTCGCCATCAAGAAAAGGATGAAAAAGTCTCGCAGATGCTGCTTGGCTGGAAACCAGGAAAATGATTCATTTTCAGTATGTGTCATTTGCCCAGTGTGTAAACACCAAAAACAAATTTAAATTTCTTTTTATTAATTTTTTATACCCATCACCACGCAGTGGTCCCAACTCGATTTTTTGGAAATAATAAATTAACAGTTTTTTCGTTTTTGTGAAATCTGAGGTGTTTTTCTTTAAGTTTACAAGTTTGTGTACGGACTCACAAAAAAAATTTCTGATTCAATCACGAAATTAATTGATCGAATTAATTTTTTAATTGAAAAGTCTTCAATCACAGAAATGATAGTATAAATTAAAAAATTAATTGAAGTTCAATTAAAAGATTAATTGATCCAATTAAAAAATTAATTGATACTATTAATTTTTGTGATTGATTTTAGTTTCAATTAAAAAATTTTTTGAATCAATTAAATTTTTAATTTACTATTTTTTAAAACACAATTAAAATTTTAATTGGAAAAATTTTCGTTAAATTTTTTTCTGTGTAGTGGGCTGACCTATAGGCATTGAAATTTCCTCACATCGGGTGTATGGAATTTGTTTTAGCTGTAAAATCCGCAATTATGACTTCGACTATTTTTTTTTTTCTTAGCTGGATAGAACTTGTAAGCCACTCGAAAAGGCCACGTGCCTGTGCGCATATCTCTTCTAATTCGCAAACATAGGTCCCACAATTTAATTTTTTTAACAAAAAATTTTAACAATGTAGGGTCAGTATTTTGGGCCTAGAAGGCCCGTTTTTTCGTAACTGTATTCCCAACAAAATTATATGCATTTTAGAAAAAAGAATTATTTTACCTACCTACTTTAGATTAAAAGTCGTAGACTTCACAATTTTGATTTTTTTGAAATACCGAATTTTGACCACACCCAGAGAAGGAATATGTTCACCTCAAACATGTTTCAAGAGCCTCAGTAATGCTGGTGACATTTCTGAAGGTTTCAAAGCTTCTCTAAGTGGTTTTACTGCAATGTGGAACGCCGTTCGGACTCGGCTATAAAAAAGGAGGTCCCTTGTCATTGAGCTTAACATTGAATCGGGCAGCACTCACCTAACCTAACCCAACCATATTTCAAGAGCACCATGTTACTTTTTCACCGCGACCATGTAACGTTTTCGTCGCACAAATATTTTTTTCTCGTCAAACACAATATGCTTTCCGAAAACAAATACATAATATCCGAAGAAATAACGTGGTTTCGACAAACATGTTTCATGTTCTCCGTGAAAAAGTAACATTATGCTCTTGAAGCATACATGTTTGGTGATCATAATCCTTCTCTGTTGCAGGTACCTACATTCTGTCTGTGGTAATTTTTTTATGAAATTAAACACCAAATTAGGATATATTGTAAGCTTTTATCGGTAGTTTTAGTCAGTTAGAATTTGAGTTCTTCTCATTCCAAAATCGGCAATTTCCAGCAAAAAAATGGAAGTTGTAAATTCTTTTAATGAATTTATTCAAACAATAAAAATACTAAAAAAAAAATAAAAGTAAAAAAATAAGAATAAAAAAAATTAATTTCAATCCCACTGGGATTTGAACCTGTGCCGTTTGACTTTTTCACTTCCATGGAAGTTTTTTTGAGAAGGTTTTGCAAATTACGATAAGCTTTAATTTTTTGTTGATTTTTAATAGAAAGATATATTTATACAAAAATATATACCGAAAAAAAAAAAACAAAATAATATATAATAATAAAAAATTCCGCTAGTGAGATTTGAACCAGCGTTCTTTATGTTTTTCATTCATAATAATAAAGAACGTCTCAGGAAGTATTTAGAATGACATGCCGTGCTGTCATATTAGGTTCGTATCACAAACATTTGGATAGACCTTACGATGCATCGTATTCCATAGTGTTTGTGGCTGAGTGTGCTAAAACATTCTGTTATGGTGCCAACAGAAACAGATTCAACCCCCAGTGGTAGCCAAGAATTTTTTCAATTTGTGAAAATTAGATAATAAGAATATAAAAGTGTAACAAAAAATACTGATAAAAATAACAAGTATATACGGCCGGTAAGTTCAGTCATGTCGAATCTTATGTACCCTCCACCATGGATTGCATAGAAACTTGTACTAAAGACTGTCATCCACAATCGAATTACTTGGGTTGCGGTAACACTTGCCGATGGCAATGTATCTTAAAACTTCTTAACACCGTCTTCTAAATTGAAAGTTAATCCATACGGGGTATATATTAAACAAACAAAAAAGCCGATTAAATACGTGTATAATTCAGTTTGACACAATTTTCTATAGAAATAGAATTTTGACAAAATTTTCTATAGAAATAAAATTTTGACAACATTTTCTATAGTAATAAAATTTTGACGAAATTTTCTATAGAAATAAAATTTTGGTAGATTATATACCGAACTATATACCGATATGGACCAATTTTGGCATGGTTGTTAGCGGCCATATACTAAAGCAATGTACCAAATTTCAACCGGGTCGATGAATTGTGCTCCTCCAATAGCTCCGGACGTCAATCGGTTCGGGTTTATATGGGGGCTGTATATAAATATGGACTTACATATATATCTTTTTCCGATTTTGGCAAATGAAATGGCCAAAATACCCAAATTTTCGTTATAAAATCGCCACTGCAAAGTCGAAAACTGGGACGGAAGCACTCCAAAATAAATAAATATATATATATATATATATATATATATATATATATATATATATATATATATATATATATATATATATATATATATATATATATATATATATATATATATATATATATATATATATAAATATATATATATATATATATATATATATATAATACATATATATATATATATATATATATATATATATATATATATATATATATATATATATATATATATATATATATATATATATATATATATATATATATATATATATATATATATATATATATATATATATATATATATATATATATATATATATATATATATATATATATATATATATATATATATATATATATATATGTATATATATAATATATATATATATATATATATATTTGTTCACAGACACACGGACATGGCTATATACGGACAGAATATATATACTCTATGGGGTCTTAGAGCAATATTTCGATGTGTTACAAACGGAATGACAAAGTTAATATACCCCCATCCTATGGTGGAGGGTATACATAGGCCGATTAAATATATATACGTATTCAGTTTTTGAACAGGATATATAGGAAAGTCTACAAATAATTACAAACCGATATGAACTTTTTTCGGGAGCCAGAATTGGAATATGGGGGGTCATTTTATATGGTGGCTATATATAACTATAGACCGATTTGAGCCAAGTTTGGCATGGTCGGCCTGGTGATCGATTTATATAATTATGGACCGACATCGAATATTTTTTTAAGGTTGTTAGAGACAGTGTATTTACACTGCGTACCAAATTTCAACCGGATCGGATGAAATTTGCTCCTCCAAGAGGCTCCTGAGATCAAATCGTAAAAGTGGTCCGATATGGCCCATTTGCAATACCATCTATCTTACGTCGATAACAACTACTTGTGCCAAGTTTCAAGTCGATAGCTTATTTTGTTCGGAAGTAAGCGTGATTTCATCAGACGGACGTGGCTAGATCGACTCAGAATTTCGCCACGACCCAGAATATAACATATATACTTTATGGGGTCTTAGAGCAATATTTCGATGGTTTACAAACGGAGTGACAAAATTAATATATCCCCCATCCTATGTTGGAGGGTATAAAAATATGGAAAACTGCAGGTTTAATTGTAATAAATAAAATTGTAGGTTACTGAAATTTTTCGAAACTGGAACTAACTATTTGGGGCCGTAAACATAACATGTAGGATGATAAGTACCCGGTCTGGCACATAGATGGCGTCGCTAGTATTAAATGCATATTATTTTTATATAGTACCAGCCTTTAAATGATTCGTGTCAAAATTTGATATCTGTAAGTCAATTAGTTTGTGAGATAGAGCGTCTTTTGTGAAGCAACTTTTGTTATTGTGAAAAAATGGAAAAAATGGAAAAAAAGGAATTTCGTGTTTTGATAAAATACTGTTTTCTGAAGGGAAAAAATACGGTGGAAGCAAAAACTTGGCTTGATAATGAATGTCCGGACTCTGCCCCAGGGAAATCAACAATAATTGATTGGTATGCAAAATACAAGCGTGGTGAAATGAGCACGGAGGACGGTGAACGCAGTGGACGCCCGAAAGAGGTGGTTACCGACGAGAACATCAAAAAAATCCACAAAATGATTTTGAATGACCGTAAAATGAAGTTGATCGAGATAGCAGAGGCCTTAAAGATATCAAAGGAACGTGTTGGTCAGATCATTCATTAATATTTGGATATGCGGAAGCTCTGTGCAAAATGGGTGCCGCGCGAGCACACATTTGACCAAAAACAACAACGTGTTGATGATTCTGAGCGGTGTTTGCAGCTGTTAACTCGTAATACACCCGAGTTTTTCCGTCGATATGTGACAATGGATGAAACATGGCTCCATCACTACACTCCTGAGTCCAATCGACAGTCGGTTGAGTACACAGCGACCGGTGAACCGTCTCCGAAGAGTGGAAAGACTCAAAAGTCCGCTGGCAAAGTAATGGCCTCTGTTTTTTGGGATGCGCATGGAATAATTTTTATCGATTATCTTGAGAATGGAAAAACCATCAACAATGACTATTATATGGCGTTATTGGAGCGTTTGAAGGTCGAAATCGCGGCAAAACGGCACCATATGAAGATGAACAAGTATATACAGCAGTAAGTTCGGCCGGGCCGAATCTTAAATACCCACCACCATGAACCAAATATTAGGGTTTCCTTTGAAATTTCAGGAGGGCTTGAGGACACTTCCGGAAGATAAATTTAAAGATTTCACCTATGAGGACTATATCAGGTTCTGGATTTATAAGAACAATTTTTGTTTGAGTTTTAGAGGAATTATTAACATCTCTTGTAAGTGTGCAAGAAAATTATAAAATAACGTCTTGATTTGAAATCTTAAATCTGTTGATTTTCACCCGGGAAGTAAAATTTAGAAATTTTACATTGAGTTTCAAGCAATTTTCATGATCAGTTGGCCTTCTACACCATCAAGAAGTGAAGTCGGTCTTTATGGAGGCATTACCAAATGGACCGATAAAAACTTAATCCGATACACGTTTTTCTGAGTCTCAAATACCAGAATATTTAGAATTTCAGGCAAATCAGATAAAAACTACGGTTTCTAGAAACCCAAGGAGTTAAATCTGGAAATCGTTCTTATGGGGGCTATACTAAAATATGGACCGATACTCACCGTTTTCGGCACACCTCTTTATGGCCCGAAAATACCTCTAGATTTCCAATTTCAGGCAAAATGGATAAAAACTTTGGATTCTAGAAGCCCAAGAAGTAAAATCTGGATATCGGTCTATATGGGGGCTATACCAAAATATGGACCGATACCCATAATTTTCGGCACACCTATTTATGGTCCTAAAATACATCTAGGTTTCCAATTTCAGGCAAATTGGATAAAAACTACGGTTTCTATAAGCCCAAGACCCCAAATCGGGAGGTCGGTTTATATGGGCACCATACCAAAACATGAACCGATGCTCACCATTTTTGGCACACCTCTTTACGGTTCTAAAGTACCTTTTGATTTCCAAATTCAGATAAATTGGATAAAAACTGCGGTTTCTATAAGCCCAAGAAGTAAAATCGGGAGATCGGTCTATATGGGGGCTATACCAAAATATGGACCGATACTCACCATTTTTGGCACACCTCTTTATGGTCATAAAATATCTCTAGATTTCAAATTTCAGGCAAATTGGATAAAAACTACGATTTGTATAAGCCCAAGAAGTAACATCGGGAGATCGGTCTATATGGGGGCTATACCAAAATATGGATCGATACTCACAACTTTTGCACACGCATTTGTGGTCTTACAATACCTCTAGATTTCCAATTTCAGATAAATTGAATAAAAACTGCGGTTTCTATAAGCCCAAGAAGTAAAATCGGGAGATCGGTCGATATGGGGGCTATACCAAAACATGGACCGATACTCACCATTTTTGGCACACCTCTTTATGGTCATAAAATACCTCTAGATTTCAAATTTCAAGCAAATTGGATAAAAACTACGATTTGTATAAGCCCAAGAAATAAAATCGGGAGATCGGTCTATATGGGGGCTATACCAAAATATGGATCGATACTCACAACTTTTGGCACACGCATTTGTGGTCTTACAATACCTCTAGATTTCCAATTTCAGATAAATTGAATAAAAACTGCGGTTTCTATAAGCCCAAGAAGTAAAATCGGGAGATCGGTCGATATGGGGGCTATACCAAAACATGGACCGATACTCACCATTTTTGGCACACCTCTTTATGGTCATAAAATACCTCTAGATTTCAAATTTCAGGCAAATTGAATAAAAACTGCGGTTTCTATAAGCCCAAGAAGTAAAATCGGGAGATCGGTCTATATGGGGGCTATACCAAAATATGGACCGATACTCACCATTTTTGGCACACCTCTTTATGGTCATAAAATACCTCTAGATTTCAAATTTCAGGCAAATTGGATAAAAACTACGATTTCTATAAGCCCAAGATGTAAAATCGGGAGATCGGTCTATATGGGGGCTATACCAAAATATGAATCGATACTCACAATTTTTGGCACACGTATTTGTGGTCCTACAATACCTCTAGATTTCCAATTTCAGGCAAATTGGATAAAAACTACGATTTCTATTAGCCCAAGACCCCAAATCGGGAGGTCGGTTTATATGGGGACTATATCAAAACCTGGACCGATATAGCCCATCTTCGAACTTGACCTGCCTGCAGACAAAAGACGAGTTTGTGCAAAATTTCAGCACGATTGCTTCATTATTGAAGACTGTAGCGTGATTACAACAGACAGACAGACAGACAGACGGACAGACGGACATCGTTATATCGTCTTAGAATTTCTCCCTGATCAAGAATATATATACTTTATATAGTCGGAAATCGATATTTCGATGTGTTACAAACGGAATGACAAACTTATTATACCCCCGTCACCATTCTATGGTGGTGGGTATAAAAAAGTGTTGTTCCACCAAGACAACGCACCATGCCACAAGTCATTGAGAACGATGGCAAAAATTCATGAATTGGGCTTCGAATTGCTTCCCCACCCACCGACTTTTCTTGTTCTCAGACCCCAAAAGGATGCTCGCAGGGAAAAAAATTTGGCTGCAATGAAAAGGTGATCGCCGAAACTGAGGCCTATTTTGAGGCAAAACCGAAGGAGTACTACCAAAATGGTATCAAAACATTGGAAGGTCGTTATATCGCTCCTGAAGGGAACTATGTGAATAATAAAAACGAATTTTGACAAAAAAAAAAATGTGTTTTTCTTTGTTAGACCGGGGACTTATCAGCCAACCTGTTACATATGGCAAATAAGAATATTTATTTCAGTCCATTTTGGAAACCCTCTACCATAGAATTACCATTGGAATTGGAATTACCCGGAGTCGGAGTTGAGACTAATAAGAAATGCTGCAGTCGAGCAAAATTGTTTAGAGTCCAAAGTCCTGATCTACACATACTCTCAGAGTTAGCATAGAAAAATTTGCATAATATTCCATTTTTAAGCCAAGGCCTACATTTGACTTTTCTGTTAACTATCTAGTCGTCGATGTTGAGAAAACAATATATTTGCGTCAAAACTTTTCCATGTTCCCCAAATAACATTTTGCTGTAGGAGGTGTTCATATTCCTTCTCCCAAAAATATAAATGGGCTGCACAATCGTTCATATTAAGTCAATTTTTTTCAGTGTATGTATATTTTTGAAAAGCAATTAAATTAAATAGCTTTGGCGATCATTGTATTAGAAATCACCATGTTTTATGACTCTGTTGTTGTTATCAGCTGACTTTAATGTTGGGCCTTTCAACATAACAACAACAACGCCGTACATCGTGACGCACTCATACATTCAGTCAGTCAGTCAGTCAGTCGGTGGCCATACTCATATAGGAAATGCGTTCAGTGAGTGACTGCGGTGCTTGTGCTAATATTACTTCATCATATTAGTGGAAATAGAATGCTTCCGTGTAAATGTCGTACAAGTCAACAAGTTGCCATCGGTCGGTTGGTCGGTCGGTGCTGTGACTTTGCCTTGCCCTGGTCGTCGTTCGTTGGTGGTTTTTGATGCCATTGGTGGCAAAGGCGCATTTGATGTCGTAGCAACATCAGTTGAATTACAACGAATGAATGAGGTGGCAACCATTGCTCCAAAGTTAATGTAGTCAGAGCTAGATGCATTACTGTCTGGTCCGTTGTAGCATTGCATTACATTGCATAGCAAATCATTGTGGTTTCTCAGATTTATCTCGATGTACGATGTATGGTTCTTGTTGGTGGTGCAGGCAGTTGCGGGTTTCTAGTTGCTTTGGAGTAACTTTTGGCGTTGCTTCTCAGCTACCAGCGGCGACAATTGCGCGCTATGGTCCAAGACCACATTCGTTGTCAATGTACAAGGCCAACGTGTGGCAGTTTACATTTTTATTATGATTACGGCTTTGAAATGAATATAATTGGACATATTGAGACACTTATTCATGATCTGATATATTGGACGCGATATTCACGTAGCACATACATAGTTGGGTTGAATGGATATGGATGGACGAATATATGTACTTTGTTTGTTGTAATCTATAAGCGTAGATGTGGTACACGCATTTGATTGGTACTTGTAGTGCATAAGCCAATGCATTTGGTTTCACTAAAAATTTGAATAGAGTGACATGTATGGAATTTTCGCCGACTGCCGTTTTTGATACAGATATAAAACATTACATAAGAAAATTTGATAAGGCATAAACATTTGTCTCGTGAACCGAAATAAAATTTTGTCGATCTGAAATAAAATCTTGTCAATTTTTTTCTAAAGAAAATTTTTGTTATTTCTATAGAAAATTTTGTATTTTATTTGTATAGAAAATCTTGTCAAAATTCCATTCCTAAAGAAAATTTTATTCCTAGGGAACATTTTGTCAAAATTTTATTCCTAGGGAAAATTTTGTCCAAATATTATTTCATTGTTGCTGTTTTTTTTATTTCAGCTTAAAACCATGCATTGACTAAACTACAAGTGTAGCTTAACCATCGGAGCAAAATAATGTTTGTCAAATTTATTTAGGCAAAGCCCTATAGACTGCAAGATGATTGGATGGACGCACGTTTCGGAATTACCGCATTCCTCATCAGCATCCTCTACTTGCAGCAAAACTATCAACCAATTATCAGAAAAAATTCAGGTAGTTCATTAAACCCAACAATGAACCACACTTGAACCTGCCGAAAAAAGGTTTTACATGATAGCCGGCTAATACCGAAATAAATCCTGCGCCACACTGTGGAACAGGGTATTATAAGTTAGTGCATATGTTTGCAACACCCAGAAGAAGACGAAAGAGACACATGGTGTCTTTGGCAAAAATGCTCAGGGTGGGCTCCTGAGTCGATATAGCCATGTCCGTGTGTCTGTGAACAAATATATATATATATATATATATATATATATATATATATATATATATATATATATATATATATATATATATATATATATATATATATATATATATATATATATATATATATATATATATATATATATATATATATATATATATATATATATATATATATATATATATATATATATATATATATATATATATATATATATATATATATATATATATATATATATATATATATATATATATATATATATATATATATATATATATATATATATATATATATATATTTGTTCACAGACACACGGACATGGCTATATCGACTCAGGAGCCCACCCTGAGCATTTTTGCCAAAGACACCATGTGTCTCTTTCGTCTTCTTCTGGGTGTTGCAAACATATGCACTAACTTATAATACCCTGTTCCACAGTGTGGCGCAGGATTTATTTCGGTATTAGCCGGCTATCATGTAAAACCTTTTTTCGGCAGGTTCAAGTGTGGTTCATTGTTGGGTTTAATGAACTACCTGAATTTTTTCTGATAATTGGTTGATAGTTTTGCTGCAAGTAGAGGATGCTGATGAGGAATGCGGTAATTCCGAAACGTGCGTCCATCCAATCATCTTGCAGTCTATAGGGCTTTGCCTAAATAAATTTGACAAACATTATTTTGCTCCGATGGTTAAGCTACACTTGTAGTTTAGTCAATGCATGGTTTTAAGCTGAAATAAAAAAAACAGCAACAATGAAATAATATTTGGACAAAATTTTCCCTAGGAATAAAATTTTGACAAAATGTTCCCTAGGAATAAAATTTTCTTTAGGAATGGAATTTTGACAAGATTTTCTATACAAATAAAATACAAAATTTTCTATAGAAATAACAAAAATTTTCTTTAGAAAAAAATTGACAAGATTTTATTTCAGATCGACAAAATTTTATTTCGGTTCACGAGACAAATGTTTATGCCTTATCAAATTTTCTTATGTAATGTTTTATATCTGTATCAAAAACGGCAGTCGGCGAAAATTCCATACATGTCACTCTATTCAAATTTTTAGTGAAACCAAATGCATTGGCTTATGCACTACAAGTACCAATCAAATGCGTGTACCACATCTACGCTTATAGATTACAACAAACAAAGTACATATATTCGTCCATCCATATCCATTCAACCCAACTATGTATGTGCTACGTGAATATCGCGTCCAATATATCAGATCATGAATAAGTGTCTCAATATGTCCAATTATATTCATTTCAAAGCCGTAATCATAATAAAAATGTAAACTGCCACACGTTGGCCTTGTACATTGACAACGAATGTGGTCTTGGACCATAGCGCGCAATTGTCGCCGCTGGTAGCTGAGAAGCAACGCCAAAAGTTACTCCAAAGCAACTAGAAACCCGCAACTGCCTGCACCACCAACAAGAACCATACATCGTACATCGAGATAAATCTGAGAAACCACAATGATTTGCTATGCAATGTAATGCAATGCTACAACGGACCAGACAGTAATGCATCTAGCTCTGACTACATTAACTTTGGAGCAATGGTTGCCACCTCATTCATTCGTTGTAATTCAACTGATGTTGCTACGACATCAAATGCGCCTTTGCCACCAATGGCATCAAAAACCACCAACGAACGACGACCAGGGCAAGGCAAAGTCACAGCACCGACCGACCAACCGACCGATGGCAACTTGTTGACTTGTACGACATTTACACGGAAGCATTCTATTTCCACTAATATGATGAAGTAATATTAGCACAAGCACCGCAGTCACTCACTGAACGCATTTCCTATATGAGTATGGCCACCGACTGACTGACTGACTGACTGAATGTATGAGTGCGTCACGATGTACGGCGTTGTTGTTGTTATGTTGAAAGGCCCAACATTAAAGTCAGCTGATAACAACAACAGAGTCATAAAACATGGTGATTTCTAATACAATGATCGCCAAAGCTATTTAATTTAATTGCTTTTCAAAAATATACATACACTGAAAAAAATTGACTTAATATGAACGATTGTGCAGCCCATTTATATTTTTGGGAGAAGGAATATGAACACCTCCTACAGCAAAATGTTATTTGGGGAACATGGAAAAGTTTTGACGCAAATATATTGTTTTCTCAACATCGACGACTAGATAGTTAACAGAAAAGTCAAATGTAGGCCTTGGCTTAAAAATGGAATATTATGCAAATTTTTCTATGCTAACTCTGAGAGTATGTGTAGATCAGGACTTTGGACTCTAAACAATTTTGCTCGACTGCAGCATTTCTTATTAGTCTCAACTCCGACTCCGGGTAATTCCAATTCCAATGGTAATTCTATGGTAGAGGGTTTCCAAAATGGACTGAAATAAATATTCTTATTTGCCATATGTAACAGGTTGGCTGATAAGTCCCCGGTCTAACAAAGAAAAACACATTTTTTTTTTTGTCAAAATTCGTTTTTATTATTCACATAGTTCCCTTCAGGAGCGATATAACGACCTTCCAATGTTTTGATACCATTTTGGTAGTACTCCTTCGGTTTTGCCTCAAAATAGGCCTCAGTTTCGGCGATCACCTTTTCATTGCAGCCAAATTTTTTTCCCTGCGAGCATCCTTTTGGGGTCTGAGAACAAGAAAAGTCGGTGGGTGGGGAAGCAATTCGAAGCCCAATTCATGAATTTTTGCCATCGTTCTCAATGACTTGTGGCATGGTGCGTTGTCTTGGTGGAACAACACTTTTTTATACCCACCACCATAGAATGGTGACGGGGGTATAATAAGTTTGTCATTCCGTTTGTAACACATCGAAATATCGATTTCCGACTATATAAAGTATATATATTCTTGATCAGGGAGAAATTCTAAGACGATATAACGATGTCCGTCTGTCCGTCTGTCTGTCTGTCTGTCTGTTGTAATCACGCTACAGTCTTCAATAATGAAGCAATCGTGCTGAAATTTTGCACAAACTCGTCTTTTGTCTGCAGGCAGGTCAAGTTCGAAGATGGGCTATATCGGTCCAGGTTTTGATATAGTCCCCATATAAACCGACCTCCCGATTTGGGGTCTTGGGCTAATAGAAATCGTAGTTTTTATCCAATTTGCCTGAAATTGGAAATCTAGAGGTATTGTAGGACCACAAATACGTGTGCCAAAAATTGTGAGTATCGATTCATATTTTGGTATAGCCCCCATATAGACCGATCTCCCGATTTTACATCTTGGGCTTATAGAAATCGTAGTTTTTATCCAATTTGCCTGAAATTTGAAATCTAGAGGTATTTTATGACCATAAAGAGGTGTGCCAAAAATGGTGAGTATCGGTCCATATTTTGGTATAGCCCCCATATAGACCGATCTCCCGATTTTACTTCTTGGGCTTATAGAAACCGCAGTTTTTATTCAATTTGCCTGAAATTTGAAATCTAGAGGTATTTTATGACCATAAAGAGGTGTGCCAAAAATGGTGAGTATCGGTCCATGTTTTGGTATAGCCCCCATATCGACCGATCTCCCGATTTTACTTCTTGGGCTTATAGAAACCGCAGTTTTTATTCAATTTATCTGAAATTGGAAATCTAGAGGTATTGTAAGACCACAAATGCGTGTGCCAAAAGTTGTGAGTATCGATCCATATTTTGGTATAGCCCCCATATAGACCGATCTCCCGATTTTATTTCTTGGGCTTATACAAATCGTAGTTTTTATCCAATTTGCTTGAAATTTGAAATCTAGAGGTATTTTATGACCATAAAGAGGTGTGCCAAAAATGGTGAGTATCGGTCCATGTTTTGGTATAGCCCCCATATCGACCGATCTCCCGATTTTACTTCTTGGGCTTATAGAAACCGCAGTTTTTATTCAATTTATCTGAAATTGGAAATCTAGAGGTATTGTAAGACCACAAATGCGTGTGCAAAAGTTGTGAGTATCGATCCATATTTTGGTATAGCCCCCATATAGACCGATCTCCCGATGTTACTTCTTGGGCTTATACAAATCGTAGTTTTTATCCAATTTGCCTGAAATTTGAAATCTAGAGATATTTTATGACCATAAAGAGGTGTGCCAAAAATGGTGAGTATCGGTCCATATTTTGGTATAGCCCCCATATAGACCGATCTCCCGATTTTACTTCTTGGGCTTATAGAAACCGCAGTTTTTATCCAATTTATCTGAATTTGGAAATCAAAAGGTACTTTAGAACCGTAAAGAGGTGTGCCAAAAATGGTGAGCATCGGTCCATGTTTTGGTATGGTGCCCATATAAACCGACCTCCCGATTTGGGGTCTTGGGCTTATAGAAACCGTAGTTTTTATCCAATTTGCCTGAAATTGGAAACCTAGATGTATTTTAGGACCATAAATAGGTGTGCCGAAAATTATGGGTATCGGTCCATATTTTGGTATAGCCCCCATATAGACCGATATCCAGATTTTACTTCTTGGGCTTCTAGAATCCAAAGTTTTTATCCATTTTGCCTGAAATTGGAAATCTAGAGGTATTTTCGGGCCATAAAGAGGTGTGCCGAAAACGGTGAGTATCGGTCCATATTTTAGTATAGCCCCCATAAGAACGATTTCCAGATTTAACTCCTTGGGTTTCTAGAAACCGTAGTTTTTATCTGATTTGCCTGAAATTCTAAATATTCTGGTATTTGAGACTCAGAAAAACGTGTATCGGATTAAGTTTTTATCGGTCCATTTGGTAATGCCTCCATAAAGACCGACTTCACTTCTTGATGGTGTAGAAGGCCAACTGATCATGAAAATTGCTTGAAACTCAATGTAAAATTTCTAAATTTTACTTCCCGGGTGAAAATCAACAGATTTAAGATTTCAAATCAAGACGTTATTTTATAATTTTCTTGCACACTTACAAGAGATGTTAATAATTCCTCTAAAACTCAAACAAAAATTGTTCTTATAAATCCAGAACCTGATATAGTCCTCATAGGTGAAATCTTTAAATTTATCTTCCGGAAGTGTCCTCAAGCCCTCCTGAAATTTCAAAGGAAACCCTAATATTTGGTTCATGGTGGTGGGTATTTAAGATTCGGCCCGGCCGAACTTACTGCTGTATATACTTGTTCATCTTCATATGGTGCCGTTTTGCCGCGATTTCGACCTTCAAACGCTCCAATAACGCCATATAATAGTCATTGTTGATGGTTTTTCCATTCTCAAGATAATCGATAAAAATTATTCCATGCGCATCCCAAAAAACAGAGGCCATTACTTTGCCAGCGGACTTTTGAGTCTTTCCACTCTTCGGAGACGGTTCACCGGTCGCTGTGTACTCAACCGACTGTCGATTGGACTCAGGAGTGTAGTGATGGAGCCATGTTTCATCCATTGTCACATATCGACGGAAAAACTCGGGTGTATTACGAGTTAACAGCTGCAAACACCGCTCAGAATCATCAACACGTTGTTGTTTTTGGTCAAATGTGTGCTCGCGCGGCACCCATTTTGCACAGAGCTTCCGCATATCCAAATATTAATGAATGATCTGACCAACACGTTCCTTTGATATCTTTAAGGCCTCTGCTATCTCGATCAACTTCATTTTACGGTCATTCAAAATCATTTTGTGGATTTTTTTGATGTTCTCGTCGGTAACCACCTCTTTCGGGCGTCCACTGCGTTCACCGTCCTCCGTGCTCATTTCACCACGCTTGTATTTTGCATACCAATCAATTATTGTTGATTTCCCTGGGGCAGAGTCCGGACATTCATTATCAAGCCAAGTTTTTGCTTCCACCGTATTTTTTCCCTTCAGAAAACAGTATTTTATCAAAACACGAAATTCCTTTTTTTCCATTTTTTCCATTTTTTCACAATAACAAAAGTTGCTTCACAAAAGACGCTCTATCTCACAAACTAATTGACTTACAGATATCAAATTTTGACACGAATCATTTAAAGGCTGGTACTATATAAAAATAATATGCATTTAATACTAGCGACGCCATCTATGTGCCAGACCGGGTACTTATCATCCTACATGTTATGTTTACGGCCCCAAATAGTTAGTTCCAGTTTCGAAAAATTTCAGTAACCTACAATTTTATTTATTACAATTAAACCTGCAGTTTTCCATATTTTTATACCCTCCAACATAGGATGGGGGATATATTAATTTTGTCACTCCGTTTGTAAACCATCGAAATATTGCTCTAAGACCCCATAAAGTATATATGTTATATTCTGGGTCGTGGCGAAATTCTGAGTCGATCTAGCCACGTCCGTCTGATGAAATCACGCTTACTTCCGAACAAAATAAGCTATCGACTTGAAACTTGGCACAAGTAGTTGTTATCGACGTAAGATAGATGGTATTGCAAATGGGCCATATCGGACCACTTTTACGATTTGATCTCAGGAGCCTCTTGGAGGAGCAAATTTCATCCGATCCGGTTGAAATTTGGTACGCAGTGTAAATACACTGTCTCTAACAACCTTAAAAAAATATTCGATGTCGGTCCATAATTATATAAATCGATCACCAGGCCGACCATGCCAAACTTGGCTCAAATCGGTCTATAGTTATATATAGCCACCATATAAAATGACCCCCATATTCCAATTCTGGCTCCCGAAAAAAGTTCATATCGGTTTGTAATTATTTGTAGACTTTCCTATATATCCTGTTCAAAAACTGAATACGTATATATATTTAATCGGCCTATGTATACCCTCCACCATAGGATGGGGGTATATTAACTTTGTCATTCCGTTTGTAACACATCGAAATATTGCTCTAAGACCCCATAGAGTATATATATTCTGGGTCGTGGTGAAATTCTAAGTGGATCTGAGCATGTCCGTCCGCCCGTCCGTCCGTCTGTTGAAATCGCGCTAACTTCCGAACGAAACAAGCTATCGACTTGAAACTTGGCACAAGTAGTTGCTATTGATGTAGGTCGGATGGTATTGCAAATGGGCCATATCGGTCCACTTTAACGTATAGCCCCCATATAAACGGACCCCCAAATTTGGCATGCAGACCCTCTAAGAGAAGCAAATTTCATCCGATCCGGCTGAAATTTGATACATGGTATTAGTATATGGTCTCTTACAACCATGCACAAATTGGTCCACATCGGTTCATAATTATATATAGCCCCCATATAAACCGATCGCCAGATTTGGCTTGCGGAGCCTCTACGAGAAGCAAATTTCATCCCATCCGGCTGAAATTTGGTACATGGTGTTTGTATATGGTCTCTAACAACCATGCTAAAATTGGTCAACATCGGTCCATAATTATATATAGGCCCCATATAAACCGATCCCCCGAATTGGCTTGCGGAGCCTCTAAGAGAAGCACATTTCCTCCGATCCGACTGAAATTTGGTTCATGGTGTTAGTATATGGTCTCTAATGACCATGCCAAAATTGGCCCACATCGGTTCATAATTATATATAGCCCCCATATAAACCGATCACCAGATTTGACCTCCGGAGCCTCTTGGAAGACCAAAATCCATCTGATTCAGTTGAAATTTGGTACGTGGTGTTAATATGTGGCCTCAAACACCCATGCAAAAATTGGTCCACATCGGTTCATAATTATATATAGCCCCCATACAAACGGACCCCCAAATTTGGCTTGCGGATCCTCTAAGAGAAGCAAATTTCAACCGATCCGACTGAAATTTGGTACATGGTGTTAGTATATGGTCTCTAATGACCATGCCAAAATTGGCCCACATCGGTCCATAATTATATATAGCCCCCATATAAACCGATCACCAGATTTGGCTTGCGGAGCCTCTAAGAGAAGCAAATTTCATCCGATCCGGCTGAAATTTGGTGCATGGTGTTAGTATATGGTCTCTAATGACCGTGCAATGACCATAATTATATATAGCCCCATATAAACCGATCACCAGATTTGACCTACGGAGCCTCTTGGAAGACCAGAATTCATCTGATTCAGTTGAAATTTGGTACGTGTTGTTAATATATGGCCTCAAACACCCATGCCAAAATTGGTCGAAATAGGTCCATAATTATATATAGGCCCCATATAAACCGATCACCAGATATGACCTCTGGAGGCCCTTAGAAGAGCAAAATTCATCCGATTCGGTTGAAATTTGGTACGTGATGTTAGTATATGGTATCCAACAACCATGCAGGAATTGGTTAATATCAGTCCATAGTTATATATAGCCCCCATATAAACCGATCCCCAGATTTGACCTCCGGTGCCTTTTGTGAGAAGCAAAATTCATCTGGTTGAAATTTGGAACGTGATGGTAGTATATGATATTTAACAACCATGCCAAAAGTGGTCCATATCAGTCCATAATCACATATAGCCCCCATATAAATCGATCCCGAGATTTGGTTTTGGAGCCTCTTGGAGGAGCAAATGTCATCCGAGTCAGTTGAAATTTGGTACATTGTGCTAGTATATGGCCGTTAACAACCATGCCTAACTAGGTCCATATCGGTCTATAGTTATATATAGCACTCAGATAAATCGATCCCCAATCACACAAAAATTGGTGCATATCAAGTTCATAATTGTATATAGCCTCCATATAAGCGACCCCCATATTTAAATTCTGGCTCTCTTCCCATATCGTTTCGTAATTATTTGTAGACTTACCTATACATAACTTTTTTGTCTAATATATGCCACGTATGGACTAACTCACAATTTAGAAAACGATGTTAAGAAGTTTTAAGATACCACATCCCAAGTAATTCGATTGTGGATGACAGTCTTTCGTAGAAGTTGCTACGCAATCCATGCTGGAGGGTACATAAGATTCGGCCTGGCCGAACTTACTGCCGTATGTACTTGTTTTATTCTCTCTCGCTCTCCTCTCTCTGACTTTTCTAAACATATATATGTTTGTACGAAATATTGAAATTAATATATGTTTGCATCCAAAGATATTATATTTAAGAAAATGTAATGTCCCAAACATTATATGTTCTAATATATTAACATATATGTCCCAAACATATTATACTAGTTTATGAACATTATATGCTTGCATATATTGTGCTAAACATTTAAGTTCTAAACATATATTTTTTTGCACCTAAACATATGAAAAACAGCCTTTTTCGTCTATTTAATAATAGATGTCTGCTCTCCGGCTAACTTTAACTGAAAAAATTTCGACAATTAAGTTCCTGACGCTTTCAAAATTGGCTAGCTAACCTTACCACTAAGGAAGCTTTATCTTCATCACTAAATTAAATTTATTTAGAACCCATTTTAAACAAAATCGGAGATATTAGCACAATAGTAATATCCACATGACGTGTTATTTTTGTTACATTCCACGAATAATTTCACCTGAAAGATGAAACATTGGCCCTTTTAAGTGCATGCCTATAGCTATTGTCCATTTGCCGTAATTACCTCCCTATTCAAAATAATTCCACAAAGAACAAACGAAAAAATAATCCAATCCAACAGGAAACCTTATGTTGTTCGTCTTCCTGACCACACTCAACTCAAAATTTGTCATTGCTTAATGCGCTTTTTTCGGGAGCTTTACATACATTACCCCAAACATTCGCACACACACACACACAGTCTGTCATTCTCTCTGCCACCCCCTCTCAAACAATATATACGTGCACAATCGTCTGACTGTCTGTTGGCTCGCGTCTTTTTATTGGGAAGTTATGTTGTTTTTGTAGGTTCCTTTTTTGTTGTTGTTGCTGCTGTCCGTTTTTTATTCTGTTTTCATGGTTAATAACCTTAACATTTTTTGTGTATATTTTTTTTAACAAAATGTTTATTGTTGTACATTCTCTGATGGTATTCGACATTATATGGCTTCACTTCACCAGTGTTCGAGAGCAAAAGAGAGTGATTACATTTACGCTTGTGTGTGTGTGTGTGTTTGTGTTCAGAGCCGTTCAGCGTTGTTGTTTTTTTTCGGCGTATTACATTCGTTCGCATGAACATGTTGTTGACACTGAACGACTGACTGACTGAAAGAATGAATGAACAGTGTCCCCACGAACGGTAACAACCATAAGTAATTGTCGTCGTCACCATACAATATTGAATGGATGGATGTTTGTCCCGTATGTTTTGTACGTAACTACAGTTGTGCTTAATAGAATAGCCCAATGCTATTAATGTGATGGAATATTAATTAGTAGTGTGGGATATAAACACATCTCATGTAAAAACAAGTAAGGAAAGTCTAAAGTCGGGCGGAGCCGACTATATTATACCCTGCACCACTTTGTAGATCTAAATTTTCGATACCATATCACATCCGTCAAATGTGTTGGGGGCTATATATAAAGGTTTGTCCCAAATATATACATTTAAATATCACTCGATCTGGACAGAATTTGATAGACTTCTACAAAATCTATAGACTCAAAATGTAAGTCGGCTAATGCACTAGGGTGGAACACAATGTTAGTAAAAAAATATGGGAAACGTTTAAATCTGAAGCAATTTTAAGGAAACTTCGAAAAAGTTTATTTATTACTTATCGCTCGATATATATGTATTAGAAGGTTAGAAAATTAGAGTCATTTGTACAACTTTTCGATTAAGCAGTGGCGATTTTACAAGGAAAATGTTGGTATTTTGACCATTTTTGTCGAAATCAGAAAAACATATATATGGGAGCTATATCTAAATCTGAACCGATTTCAACCAAATTTGGCACGCATAGCAACAATGCTAATTCTACTCCCTGTGCAAAATTTCAACTAAATCGGAGTTAAAAATCGGAGTTAAAAATTGGCCTCTGTGGTCATATAAGTGTAAATCGTGCGAAAGCTATATATGGGAGATTTATCTAAATCTGAATATAAGAAAATAACACAAGACGACAAATCCCTTTACAAATTTATTTCCTATATGAAAATTTGGTTATGGTATGACAATCAGGGTTGCCATTTTGGTCCGGTCGGACAAAAATTGGTCCACAAAATTATTAAATTTTAAATTTGGTCCGATGGTCGGACCAAATGGAATTTGGTTGATTTTTGTCTATTTTCGTCAAATCCGTAATTTTTCCAAATTTCTAAAATTTTGACAAAATTTTCTGTAAAAATAAAATTTTGATAAAAATTTCTATAGAAATAAAATTTTAACAAAATTTTCTATAGAAATAAAATGTTGCCCAAATTTTGTACAGAAATAAAATTTACAAAAAAATTGTATAGATACAAAATTTTGTATAGGAAATAAAATTTTGCGATAAGACTGCACAGAACTAAAAGTTTGCCAAAAATTTATATAGAAATGGGTTTTTGACAAAATTTTCTATGGAAATAAAATGTTGACAAAATCTTCTATAAAAATTAAATTTTGACAACATTTTCTATAGAAATAACATTTTGACAAATTTTCTATAGAAATAACATTTTGACAAAATTTTTTATAGAAATAAAATTTTGACAAAATCTTCTATAAAAATAAAATTTTGACAAAATTTTCTATAGAAATAAAATTTTGCGAAAAAATTCTATTGAAATAAAATTTTGACTAAATCTTCTATAGAAATAAAATTTTGACAAAATTTTCTATACAAATAAAATGTTTAAAAAATTTTCTATAGAGTTACAATTTTGACAAATCTTTCAATAGAAATAAAAAATTAAATTTTGACAAAATTTTCTATAGAAATAACATTTTGACAAAATTTTCTATAGAAATAAAATTTTGACAAAATTTTCTATAGAAATAAAATTTTGACAAAATGTTATATATAAATAAAATGTTGACAAATTTTTCTATAGAAATACAATTTTGACAAAATTTTCAATAGAAATAAAGTTTAGAAAAAATATTCCATAGAAATAAAATTTTGACAAAATCTTCTATAAAAATAAATATTTGACAAAATTTTCTATAAAAATAAAATTTTGACAAAATTTTCTATAGAAATAAAATGTTGACAAAATTTTCTATAGAAATAAAATTTTGAAAAAATTTTCAATACAGTTACAATTTTGACAAATTTTTCAATAGAAATAAAATTTGAACAAAATTTTCTATAAAAATAAAATTTTGACAAAATTTTCTATAGAAATAAAATTTTGACAAAATTTTCTATGGAAATAAAATTTTGACAAAATCTTCTATAAAAATTAAATTTTGACAAAATTTTCTATAGAAATAACATTTTGACAAAATTTTCTATAGAAATAAAATTTTGACAAAATTTTTTATAGAAATAAAATTTTGACAAAATCTTCTATAAAAATAAAATTTTGACAAAATTTTCTATAGAAATAAAATTTTACGAAAAAATGCTATAGAAATAAAATTTTGACTAAATCTTCTATAGAAATAAAATGTTGACAAAATTTTCTATAGAAATAAAATTTTGACAAAATTGTCTATAGAAATTAAATTTTGACAAAATTTTCAATAGAAATAGAATTTGGACAAAATTTTGTATAGAAATACAATTTTGACAAAATGTTCTATAGAATATATATTTTTTTTATATATAAATAAAATTTTGCGAAAAAATTCTATAGAAATAAAATTTTGACACAATTTTCTATAGAAATAAAATTTTGTCACAATTTTCTATATAAATAAAATGTTGACAAATTTTTCTATAGAAATAAAATTTTGACAAAATTTTCAATAGAAATAAAGTTTAGAAAAAATATTCCATAGAAATAAAATTTTGACAAAATCTTCTATAAAAATATATATTTGATAAAATTTTCTATAGAAATAAAATTTTGCGAAAAAATTCTAAAGAAATAAAATTTTGACTTAATCTTCTATAGAAATAAAATGTTGAAAAAATTTCCGATAGAAATAAAAGTTTGTCAAAATTTTCTATATAAAAATAAAATGTTGACAAATTTTTCTATAGAAATAAAATTTTGACAACAATTTCAATAGAAATGAAATTTGGACAAAACTTTTTAGAGAAATAATACTTTGACAAAAGTATGTTATAGAAATAATAAATATTTGATAAAATGTTCGATAGAAATAAAATTTTCTATAGAATAGAATGTTGCGAAAAATTCTATAGAAATAAAATTTTGACTAAATCTTCTATAGAAATAAAATTTTCTATAGAAATAAAATTTTGACAAAATATAAATAAACAAAATTGTGACAAATTTTTCTATAGAAATAAAATTTTGACAAATTTCTATTTCTATCTGAAATGTCTGTAATGTTTGACCTCAATTATATTCAAATTTTTTCGACAAAATTTGAATAACACTAGTTCACAAATAAAATTTTTTTCATGTATATTTGATGAGAAGTGAATTTTTTATGTATTTTTTTAAAAATATTTTCATGGAACAGTTGAGTGATTTCATGGAACAAATCCGATGTCAAATCATGCAAATATGAGCAACTCACCCACAGAAAAGTGCAACTCATATTTGCATATGTTCTAACTCGAGATATAATTTGTTTAGTGAAAAAAGAGGGAAAAACTAAAAATAACGGGATATCTCAAAAACTGTTCCAAAAAAAAATTTTTAACATTTTTTTTTCGAATTCAGCAGATCAAAATACATAAGAAAAGTCAACTCTCATCAAATGTACATTTTCAGTGTAAACTAGTGTAACATAATTAATGTCATTTTGTTAATTCATACTCTGTTTTTAACCTATTTGAAACAAACAAGTTTAAATTTCCACCTAAAAATATGAAAAAAGAGAGTTAGAAAAGAATTTATTAAAATAACTTCCTATGTATATAAAATAAAGGGCATATTGGGGAGAACATTGTTGGAAGTGCTTTAATAGTGGTGCTTTTAGAAGAACTTCCATTTTTTTTTTTTTTTGCTGGGTAGCTAAAGGAATAATATCTAAAAAAGTATATAAAATCATGATTTTAACAAGTACACGGACGAAAAGGACTGTTTTTCATATGTTTGTGAGTAAAAATGATATGTTTGGGGCTAAAATTGTTAAAACATTATTTTTAAGTCCAAGCATATAATGATCATAAATGTTTGCGACATATATGTTAGAATGTATTATGTTTGGGACATAACATTTTTTTAAATAGAATATGTTTGGATGCAAACATATATTAATTTAGAAATTGCCTATAAACATATATGTGTTTCGAAAGAGAGACCGAGTGAGTATACTATCATGTAAAGAAATGGCATTAACCAAAGAAACTTTCAATAAAAATTTGTTCTTAGACATCTGTTGTTGCTTTTGAGCTTTTAATTTATTCCATTAATTTTCATCCAACGTTTCGCTGGGTGATTCCTGCTTCTTCAGGGATGGTATCTTTATTGAATATTTAATCTTTAGTCAGGTTATTTTCCATTGCACTTTTGAAGTTTTCTTATTCGCTAACATATAACATGAGACAAACACAAAACTTTAAACATTTGCTGAAAATAATCAGATTTAAAACTAAATATCACAGAGCTTTCCTATTATCTAGATCACAGTTGAATATCGACTAAACTAAAGCTATTGTATTTGTTCTACCAGTGTATGCCTTAGGTGAAACATAATGTGTTTGGAAAATGTATATACAGTTTGTCAAGAAAGTGTTTTGACAATGGGATCAAAATTATGTTTTGTTCCAAAATTAAATATAATGAAATTTTAAAAAAATATTTTATTATGTATTTTGCAAAGTATACAGACGTACACAGAATTAAAAATTTAATAAAATATTTAATATTTCAATTATTTCTAGAAGTTGAAATAGATGGCAATGTCAAAAGACTTTCTTGACATACTGTACTTGAAGCAGAATGTGTTTGGGAGTATATGTTACAGAATCGATATTTTTTGAGGGTGTATATACGATGAAAATTTTGCTATACCCTACACCATGGATTAAGTGCAAAGTTTCACTATAGATGAAAAATTTCTAGAATTGTTTTTTTTTTTTTTTAATTGGAAAATGCTTTATATAAAGCATGCCCTCAAAATAAATATACTTGGATCCAAAGATTTTATCCTATAAAGTATTTTGATATGAATCCTGATATAGGCATTACAAAATTAAAATTACGATACATGTTACATATATCTATTTTTCTATTTGTTGATACATACAAGTGTATACAAGTAAGTGTCTGTATAAAAGTCCAAATTATAATTTTGATCAACTACGAGTATATACGATCGAATTATATGCTATCAATTCTATGTGCCCGGTCATTATTCCCAAGGTCTTCCCGATGTTTGTTCTACTCTCCATTTTTGTACCTACCACCTATAGAATGGTTATGTCATTCCGTTGGTAACACATTAAAATATCAATTTTCGACTATATACATTATAAATATTCTTGATCAGGGAGAACTTGTAAGACAATATAAGTATGTCCGTCTGTCTGTTGTAATCACGCTACAGTTTTCACACATAATTAAGCCGAATATGGGACGTATCGAGCGGTTATGATATATGCCCCTGTAGACCGATCTCCCGATTTGACTTCGAGACACCGCAATTTTTATCCGATTTGCAGGAATGTAAAAATTTAGAGGTATGTTCGGTCCGTAAATAGGTGTGACGAGTATTAGGGTGGATCGGTCCATGTTTTGGTATAGCTCCCATGAGCTAAGTCTCCCGATTTCTTGTTGGTATATATGTTTGTTTGGCAGAGTATCTATATACATTTGTATTTTCATGTAACCTGATTCATATTTGGTTTTTATTCGTGGTGGTGTTTATTTGACGATTTGCTTTTGTTGGACCAAGAGACAAACTCGGAAACATAAACCTATATGACTTTCGTCAATTAAGATTGCATTTATTTTAATTTAAATTAATTTCATTGAAGTCAATAATATTTTATGTTTTTCAAAAGTCCCCCATTGATAAGAGCTGATCTGACCTATTTTTTTGTACACAACTGTGTGTATGTATGTCTAAATGTATAACAATAATGAGAGCGACAAGAGAATATCGACAACAGCGGTAGCAACAACATCAACAACAACAGCAGCAATAATTGACGACAACACATCACCGTAGAACCGTACAGCAAAAGAATGTTGTGTATGGCCCTCGACAGAGAATATTTAGGAAACTGTACCTGCCCTACCCCAATATTTTGTTGATTATTCTTCATTCAACGGACGGATGGATGAATGTTTTTGTCGTTGTTTTCATTTTTTGTTTATTGTGTTTTTTTTTTTTGACAATTAAATGCCTTTTTTATATTTTCGGCTAAATATGCACATTGAGAATGAGCAAAACAAAACAAAAATCGTCAGTTTTTTTCTCACAAGCACAATATTTGACTGCTTTGATCCCTTTGTCATTTTTGGAGGGGTTAAAAACTTTTGTGTACCATGACTGCTGCTGCTGCTGGTGGTGAACTTATAGAGCAGATATGAATTGATATTACTACAGTGCTCGTATGCATTGTTAATTGGGGATATTTTTGTTTTAGGGTGTTTGAACTTACAAGGTAGTTAAAGATGATGAATAATTGAAATATAAAAGCAGGTCAATAACCTTAGAGTAGTAGTAGCAGTAGTTTACATACAAACATATATATCTCTGTGAATCTCTGGTGGGGTGACAAAGATCAGACTCAAAAAGGCACAATTTGGCAGGCATTTTACATAGAGATAGTCATGGGTCGATCCCATAAAATTTGAAAACAATCTAAAGCCTACTTGCTTTTTGGATTCTGCTATCATTTCCCGGACCTTAGATGACAATTGAGGAACATGCGTCCTCAGTAGCACCTACACTCTGAAGGGGGGCAGAAGGAGTCCTAAATGTCGCATATGACTGGGCAAGACGCAGGGATCTGAATGTAAACTCTGAAAGGACAGAATTATGCTTATTCACTAGAACAACTAAAATTGCCCAATAAATGGAACCAAGTATTTTTTGGCAGATGGTACCACCGTCTGATAGAATAAAGCATAAGGAGTAACCTTAGACAGGAAACAGAATTGGAAGAGCCACATCAGAGAGAGGACTAAGAAAGCCTACAGATATTGGTCACTGTGCAGAAGAGTGGTGGGATTTAAATGGGAACTGAATCGAAAAGAGACGCACTGGATATATGAGAGCGTAATTAAGCCAATCCTGACATACGCGTCGATAGTCTACTGGACATCAACGGAGAAGAACTGCAGCATAGAAATTTTATCAACGAGTCCAACGGAAGAGCAACATCAGAGAGAGAGAGAGAGAGAGAGAGAGAGAAAGAGGACTGAGAAAGCCTTCAGATGATGGGCCCTGGGTAAATGGGGCCTGAATCCAAAGATGTCGCACTGAATATATATACGTACTCAAGCCAATTTTGACCTACGCGTCGACAGTCTGCTGGACATCAATGGATGAGAAGTTCAACAGAGAAACTTTACCAATGGGTCCAACCGACAGGTTGTTTTGGCATAACTGGGCCAATGAAGACCACCTCAACCAGAGCCTTAAAGACGATACTGGACTTATGACCCATAGAGGTCCAGATCAAAAGCGTAGCCGCCATGTCTGTGATGAGATTAAAGATGTTGGAAGAGAATGGACGGAAACGCGAGACATGATGAACCATCAAAGGATAATAGGAGAGACCGTGGATGAAGTGGCGAATGGCGCAAAAATTCACAATCGTGTATCGGAAGCAGCCATATCTGCCGAATTCTGACGCCAGTAAGATGGTCTTGGGGAAATAGGACCCCACAACAGATACCAGAAGAAAATAGCTGCTACACCAATGTATCGAATATGGGTGAGAGGAGGGGACTGGAAATATATGTGGGGGACCCAGACACACAGATCCAATTTTGATTACCGGGCTACAGCACAATCCTCCACACAGGAATGCATAGGAAATGGAGCAGAAATAGCACGAGGACACAAAACGTAAACATTTTCACGGATTGTCAGAAGGACAATGAAGGCAATAGCAGACATTAGGTTCGATCGCGAACCGAATGGGAATTTAAAAACATGAACAACGCTATTCGAAATATGGCATCATATGGGTGCCAAGACATGTCGGAATAAAAGGAAACGTAAAGGCAAATGAACTGGCGATAAGAGCTAGGTTACATAAATAAGTCAACTCAGAGATCGCAAAGCCCATAGAGGGAACTCGGGCCGAGTTGGATGAATGGGCATGGGAGACACATGAAGCGATATGGACCAATGGAACGGTCAGAAAGGCGATGAAAATAGTATGAGAGGATAAGAAAGATAAGATAAGAAAACGACTGGAGAACTACTCAAGGAGAGTAGGTCAACAGTTAGGGGGATAGTGGTAATAATGACCGGCACCTAGTATTGAGAGCTCGAATAGGAGCAGAGAGGATTGTTCATGTAGCGCGTGTTTTGAAAATGATGAGACCTTGGGACACTAACTTTGCCACTGCCCCGCCATTACTTGTCAAGGAGTTAACCATATCGGAGAATATGTCGCCTAGCCCAACTTGGAAACAGGGCCTGGAAATCTTCTATCTTCTTCTTCTATCGCCTAAACAACACGGATTCCGTAAATATTGTTCGACCATAACAAATATCTTGGAATTGACTACAATGGTTAATGAAGGCTTTAGAGATCGTTTACAGACTGATGTCATTTATACTGATTTTAGTAAGGCGTTTGACAAAGTAAACCATTCACTTTTACTGTACAAACTGCATCGCATGGGCTTCAGTGAATTAATGGTATCCTGGTTTGAAAGTTATCTAAAGAATCGTACACAATTTGTAGTATTTGATAACATTATTTCAAAATCAATACATGTGCCTTCGGGTGTTCCACAAGGCAGTCATTTTGGCCCTCTATTGTTCTGCTTATTTATAAATGACCTTCCATCAGCCATTAAATATGGTTACACTCTCATGTATGCTGACGATGTTAAAATTATAAAGGTTATTCGGAATAGTGATGACCAATCCTTACTCCAATCTGATCTGAATAGCATGTACAGATGGTGCTCATCAAATATGATGGAACTGAACATAAGGAAATGCAAGCATATCTCTTTTTATAGATTAAATTATATCGACACGAATTATAACTTGAATGGCACAACGCTTGAAACTGTTGAATCCTTTAAAGATCTTGGAATACTTTTGGATCGCATGCTAAATTTTAGATGTCACATTTCTATGACTGTAAATAAGGCCTATGGATCATTTGGATTTGTCAAGCGCTGGAGTAAGGAATTTTCTGACCCATTTGTTACAAAAAATTTATATACTTCACTTGTGCGTCCTATCCTGGAATATGGATCTGTAATTTGGGACCCACAGTACCAAATTCATTGCAATCGTATTGAATCTGTTCAGAAACAATTTTTACTGTTTTGTTTACGTCGGAATAACTGGACACCTGAAACCTTGCCGTCTTACAAAGAAAGACTATCGCTCATCAAATTACCTACACTGAAAAGTAGACGTACCATGCTGAATATCTGTTTTATGGTTGATTTAATTAACGGAAGATTTAAATCTGAGTTCCTTATTAACAGCATATCATTCAATGTTCCCTTTAGACCTACCCGCAACTTTGAACTGCTCCACATTGAATACTTTCGAACGAACTTTGAAAACAACGATCCACTTCGCCGTCTTTGTAAAGAATTCAATAAATTTTATTATTATCTTGATTTGTCAGAAGAGAAATACAATGTAAAGAAAAAGATAACATTATTATTAAATACTTGATATATTAACAAACAATATGTATATAATGTAATATATTAAATTAGTCTGTAAGGGTTTAATCCATAGATGAAAATAATAAAAAAAAAAAAAAAAATAAATTAGGGGTTCCTGGAATCAAACAAGGTTAGAGCGCACAACAAGCCAAATACTGGTCGTGTATGTCAGCCAATATGATACAGAGTAACTTTAATCCTACAATAGAAGGTCCCTTGGCAATAAGCTAAGCACAAAATCGGGCAAATCTGCCGCGACCTTTTTAACGAGTTAAAATTGAAGACCAATTTCGCTATGACGACAAAGCTTTTTGTTCCATAATGGTCATAAATTCCAATCCCTTTTTTTTTTATATATACAACAATAGGCTTACTAAAAACCACAAGGGAGAAGAAGTGCTCCCTGAAACTCTTGCTCTAATCGCGTGTGACAATTCAGCATTTCGGCGTTGGCTTTCGCCTTAGCTTCTTCCTTCCGTTGCGCTTACATTTTCATAATCGCCTGTCTGCGCGTATATTCCTTCGAGTGAGCAGCATACTGCACAACTTGTTCACTTGTAGCCTCACGAGATGATAAGTCTTTTGATTTCACATCGCGCTCAGAAGTCGGAAGGATTTGAAGGTCGGCCGACTCGTGAGAATTACCACACCTACAACATCGGACTGGCATGCTACAATTCATTGAAACATTTCCAAACTGCTGTCATCCAAAACATAGATCCATTGCCTTAACCCTACGAAAGTCCAATTTCTAAAGTGCCCTAATGTCACTATCACTTTCTAAAGAACCTCTTATCCTAATAGATAATCCTAACACTCGCAATATCTAACTTAAAATCCACTTTTCTAGTGAAAAAATTCCCTACCTTCTGCTTCAGTGGAATCACCTGGCAAACTCCTCATCAAAATGGCAAATGGCTACATCGCCTTTAGTGTGTGCTTATGCGCCCCATTTCCTCTCTCCTTAATGGTTCAATTGAAAACTGGTGGAGATAAGGTCTCTTACTTCAGAATTTTGGGTGAACCTCCGACTAACCGAAATCATCGCAGAGAAGACTAAAGCGACACCAAATGCTCCGTCGGTGCAAGACATTCTTCAGCCTCTATAGCCATACCTAAATCATAGATAGTGATCGTTGGCATTCCTCAGCTGGCTACTCGTTCATCAGCCTTAAGATTGCCTAAATTTGGTGTAGCAGCCGTCTTCTTTGGGATCAACCCAGCCTTTCAGCGGGAGTCCTCTTCCACGGAGGTTCACCCATACTCAATTCTGAAGATATGGGTAATGATATCGTTTTTGTTGGTTTTCGCGTCCTTCCTTCTTTGCTGCTGGAGCATTATATCCACCAATTTCCTCTTGGGACATCGTTGCTATTGCAATCGTTGTAACATCCTTAAGGCTACATTTGATGTCGCTGTAGTCTTCTTTGGGAGGGTCTTAGTACTTTCAGTTGGAGTACTCTCCCTCGGAGGTTCACCCAGAATTGTGAAGTTAGGGGTGCTGCTGTCATTCCTGTTTATTTTCAAACTGAGCAAACTAATTATTCTTCGTTTATATCTACCAGTTTCCATTTGGCCCATCGTTGTTATTACCGACGGTGCAATACTTTCTTCAACCTCTATCGCCATACCAAGAACATAGGCTTTCTTGGCAGCAAAGGTATAACTGTCACTTCTGTTTATTTTCGGCTTAGCAAAATAATCCATTGCAGTTGGTACTTATCTCTAACACTTTTCATTTGAGCCATCGTTGATATTTCTGGCGGTGCAACATCTATCACCATACCGGCCTCAACGTCGACATCATAGATGGTGATCGTCTACTGGAAGCTCTTTCATCATCCGTGGTGCAATGGCTAGCATGCCCGCCTTGAATACACAAGGTCGTGGGTTCGATTCCTGCTTCGACCGAACACCAAAAAGTTTTTCAGCGGTCGTTATTCTACCTCCTTAATGCTGGTGACATTTCTGAGTGTTTCAAAGCTTCTCAAAGTGGTTTCACTGCAATGTGGAACGCCGTTCGGACTCGGCTATAAAAAGGAGGTCCCTTGTCATTGAGCTTAACATGGAATCGGGCAGCACTCAGTGATAAGAGAGAAGTTCACCAATGTGGTATTATAATGGGCTGAATAGTCTAAGTGAGCCTGATAGATCGGGCTGCCACCTAACCTAAACTAACCTAACCTTCATCCTTGGAATCGACTACATTTAGTGTCGATGTAGTCTTCTTTGGAATGCACAAGGAACGTTCAGCTGGAGTACTTTTCATCGGAGGTTCACCCAGGATTCTGAACAAAGGGGTGCTGTTATCGTTCCTGTTTCCTTCTTTTCTGCTTTGGGCCATCGTGGTTATTGTCGTCGGAGCAATACTTTCTTCAACCTCATTAGCATACTAGGTGGCATCCCGATATACATATCAGGCTCACTTAGACTATTCAGTCCATTGTGATACCACAGTGGCGAACTTCTCTCATGTCACTGAGTGCTGCCCGATTCCATTTTAAGCTCAATGACAAGGGACCTTCTTTTTATATCGGAGTCCGAACGGCGTTTCACATTGCTGGGAAACCACTTAGAGAAGCTTTGAAACACTCAGAAATGTCACCAGCTTACTGAGAGGGGAAGCAGGAATTGAACCCACGGCCTTGTGTATGCAAGACGGGCATGCTAACCATTACACCATGACGGCTCCTAAGAACTTTGATTATCTTTAGCGGTGATTTTTTCATGGACCACTATCAGCCCCAGTCATCACACTGGTTTCCGTTAATTCACCGGTAACCGGTAGCCCATATTAGTCTCAGTCTTGACTCTGGTTGGTTAAGAAATTTTTCTATGAGTGCGAACGAAATTTCAGCGGTGCCCAGATTTTTTTTAATTGTTTTCACCCCCTGTTCGTGGTCTTCGAACCTGACCTCAAGTACAACCGATGTTCGCAATCTTCTATTTAAAATCATGTCTATGTTCTTGGTCGAGAACAATAATTGAATTATGAGTGGTATGGCATAAAGCATGAAGAGCGTAGAAAATTGCCCATTATTTACTTGGACAATCCGTGGCCTTTGGGGATGATCTATATACAAAGTAAAGAATGGAATACATTTTTGGCACAATCAAAAAGTGATCATCTTTAACTAATTTTGGGTACACCCTCACAAAAAATCGCTTCTGTAACATATACTCCCAAACATATTTTGCTTCAAGCATATACATTTTTGGGTATTGCCCAAACATGTATATGGTTGATCTCTACCAATATATAATATGTTTGAAAGCATATTGGTCTAAACAATATATGTTTGGGTAGTCTAAGTTCCAAACATTTTGTATTTTTGCATCCAAATTCAATAATGTTGTCTTCCAAAAAACAATATGTTATTATGTGACCATATAATATGTTTGGAAGCATTTTGCACCCAAAAATCTTATATGCTTAAAAAAAATTCTCCCAAACAATATTGTGCTCAAAATTTTATTTATTTATTTATATATTCACAATCATAATGAATTATGAAAATAAACAGGTAATATAGGTGCTAACAACATAGGTTTTCGACCTGAATGCTCAAAATTTTGTTTCTGCCCAATTGTATATTCCCCGACATCTTTCTCACTTCCACGAGATTTTTTAGTTCTTAGCACCTTTTTCTGTAATACAAACATTGTAGAAGACATTATTCAATTTTATGATTTTTTGATTTTATTGTAATTTTACCTTTTGCCGGACGGGGATTCGAACAGCGGACCACACAGTTTGTAAGGATCAAAGAAGTAGCTGATCAATTGCCCAAGGAAAAATAAAATGTTAATTTTGTAATAACAAGCAACAACCACCAACTTAATTCAATATCGCTCCCTGTTAAATAGCGCTCCAAGCTACTAAACACATATATGTTTATAGGCTATTTCTAAATTAATATATGTTTGCATCCAAGCATATTATATTTACAAACATTTTATGTCCCAAACATAATATGTTCTAACATATTAACATATATGTCCCAAACATGTTATGCTAGTTTATGAACATTATATGCTTGCACTCAAAAATATTGTGTTTACAAATTTGTGTTCCAAACATATAATGTTTATAGCCAAACATATGAAAAACAGTCTTTTTCATGCGTGTAGACATATGGTGTCTTTGACGATATTGCTCAGGGACGGCCCATGAGTAGATCTAGCCATGTCCGTCTGTCTGTGAACACATTTTTGTGATCAAAGTCTAGGTCGCAATTTAAGTCCAATC
The DNA here is from genome assembly GCF_050003625.1 of Haematobia irritans. Taxonomy (NCBI): domain Eukaryota; kingdom Metazoa; phylum Arthropoda; class Insecta; order Diptera; family Muscidae; genus Haematobia; species Haematobia irritans. Next base: position 145,943,417 of record NC_134397.1, on the reverse strand, counting down.
GACTTCAAATTTGGCACAAGTATGTGTTTTGGGCCAGAATAGAACCCTATTGATTTTGCAAGAAATCGGTTCAGTTTTAGATATAGCTCCAATATATATATATATATATATATATATATATATATATATATATATATATATATATATATATATATATATATATATATATATATATATATATATATATATATATATATATATATATATATATATATATATATATATATATATATATATATATATATATATATATATATATATATATATATATATATATATATATATATATATATATATATATATATATATTTCTATTTTAAGTGTGAAATTAATTTGAGTGTAATCTTATTTAGATTATTTATTAGATTTTTTGTTTATTTATACAATATTCTATTTCTATTCAAGTAGTTCTCCTATTACAGCACCACTCGCCATATTTTGATAAATTGTAATCGGTGATAGACATCAATATTTTCGAGATTTGGTTGCCTGAGACAACAAGTGGCTATTTTGCAAGCTTTGGTGTATCTACGAATAAGTCATTACATATTAGGTGATTATATGCTTTAAATGCACTACTTATTTTATGGCCGAAAGTATGCCTGGGGAGAAGTACTTTCCTCCTAGGACATGCGTATGTAAATGTAATCCGAAGCGATGCCAATTAATAAGTGGTTATTAATTTTTAAATAGGCTTACCTACAAGATTACCGGGTAATGAGAGTTTTTGCTGGGTATGTATAGGAGAACAAAAACCTTTATATATAGCAGCCAATTTACATTTTCTAGAATTAACCTAAATTTTAATTTTAGAAAAAAATACCTCAAATTATAAAACGCTATTCTGATTTTACTGATACATTTTTGTTCCTTTAGGAATCACTACTGCGCCTCGGACTCGTGTTAATCTTCTAAAAATCTTGCCTTAGCACATCTAAGTACAATTTCTTCATACTTACTCCTTAAATTATTCACACATTATGTACAAAACTTAAGTATTGCAACAAAAAAACAAGTATATACGGCCGTAAGTTCGGCCAGGCCGAATCTTATGTACCCTCCACCATGGATTGCGTAGAAACTTCTACGAAATACTGTCATCCACAATCGAAATACTTGGATTGTGGTATCTTAAAAATTCTTAACATCGTTTTCTAAATTGTGAGTTAGTCCATACGTGGTATATATTAGACAAAAAAGTTATGTATAGGTAAGTCTACAAATAATTACGAATCGATATGGACTTTTTGCACGGTACGTAGAGAGCCAGAATTGAAATATGGGGGTTACTTATATGGGGGCTATATACACTTATGAACTTGATATGGACCAATTTTTGTGTGATTGGAAATCTATTTATCTGAGGGATATATATAACTATAGACCGATATGGACCTAGTTAGGCATGGTTGTTAACGACCATATACTAGCACAATGTACCAAATTTCAACTCACTCGGATGAAATTTGCTCCTCCAAGAGGCTCCAAAACCAAATCTCGGGATCAGTTTATATGGGGCTATATATGATTATGGACTGATATGGACCACTTTTGGCATGGTTGTTAAATATCATATACGATCACCACGTACCAAATTTCAAGCAGATCGGATGAATTTTGCTTCTCCAAAAGGCACCGTAGGTCAAATCTGGGGATCGGTTTATATGGGAGCTATATATAATTATGGGCTGATAGGAACCAATTCCTGCATGGTTGTTGGATACCATATACTAACATCACGTACCAAATTTCAACCGAATGGAAAGAATTTTGCTCTTCCAAGGGGCTCTGGAGGTCAAATCTGGGAATCTGTTTATATGGGGGCTATATATAATTATGGACCGATGTGGACCAATTTTTGCATGGTTGTTAGAGACCATATACCATGTACCAAATTTCAGCCGGATCGGATAAAATTTGCTTCTCTAAGAGGCCTCGCAAGCCAAATCGGCGGATCGGTTTATATGGGGGCTATATATAATTATGGACCCATGTGGACCAATTTTTGCATGGTTGTTAGAGACCATATACTAACACCATGTACCAAATTTCAGCCGGATCGGATAAAATTTGCTTCTCTTATAGGCCTCGCAAGCCAAATCGGCGGATCGGTTTATATGGGGGCTATATATAATTATGGACCCATGTGGACCAATTTTAGCATGGTTGTTAGAGACCATATATTAACACCATGTACCCAATTTCAGCAGGATCGGATGAAATTTGCTTCTCTTAGAGGCCTCGCAAGCCAAATCGGGGGATCGGTTTATATGGGGGCTATACATAATTATGGACCGATGTAGACCAATTTTTGCATGGTTGTTAGAGACCATATACTAACACCATGTACCAAATTTCAGCCGGATCGGATAAAATTTGCTTCTCTTATAGGCCTCGCAAGCCAAATCGGCGGATCGGTTTATATGGGGGCTATATATAATTATGGACCGATGTGGACCAATTTTTGCATGGTTGTTAGAGACCATATACTAACACCATGTATCAAATTTCAGCCGGATCGGATAAATTTTGCTTCTCTTAGAGGCCTCGCAAGCCAAATCTGGGGACCGGTTTATATGGGGGCTATATATAATTATGGTCCGATGTGAACCAATTTTTGCATGGTTGTTAGAGACCATGTACCAACACCATGTACCAAATTTCAGGCGGATCGGATGAAATTTGCTTCCCTTTTAGGCTCCGCAAGCCAAATCTGGGGATCGGTTTATATGGGGGCTATATATAATTAAGGACCGATGTGAACCAATTTTTGCATGGTTGTTAGAGACCATATACAAACACCATATACCAAATTTCAGCCGGATCGGATGAAATATGCTTCTGCTAGGGGCTCCACAAGCCAAATCTGAGGGTCCCTTTATATGGGGGCTATACGTAAAAGTGGACCGATATGGCCCATTTTCAATACCATCCGACCTACATCGATAACAACTACTTGTGCCAAGTTTCAAGTCGATAGCTTGTTTCGTTCGGAAGTTAGCGTGATTTCAACAGACGGACGGACGGACATGCTTAGATCGACTCAGAATTTCACCACGACCCAGAATATATATACTTTATGGGGCCTTAGAGCAATATTTCGATGTGTTACAAACGGAATGACAAAGTTAATATACTATACCCTCCTATGATGGACGGTATAAAAAAATTTGGAAGTTCTTCTAAAGGCACGACTTTAAAAGCACTTCCTAAAATGTCCTCCCAAAGATGTTCTTTATTTTAACCACGCAGGAAGTTCTTTTAATTCAATTTTTTATACCCACCACCATAGAATGGTCATTCCATTTGTAACATATCGAAAAATCGATTTCCGACTATATAAAGTATATATATTCTTGATAAGGGGAAATTCTAAGACGATATAACCATGTCCGTCTGTCTGTTGTAATCACGCTACAGTCTTAATTAATGGAACAATCGTGCTGAAATTTTGCACAAACTCATCTTTTGTCTGCAGGCAGGTCAAGTTCGAAGATGGGCTGTATCGGTCCAGGTTTTGATATAGTCCCCATATAAACTGACTTCTCGATTTGGGGTCTTGGGCTTATAGAAACCGTAGTTTTTCCCCAAATTGCCTGAAATTGGAAATCTAGAGGTATTTTAGGACCATCAAAAAGTATACCGAAAATAGTGTCCATGTTTTGGTATAGCCCCCATATGAACCGAATTCCCGATTTTACTTCTTGGGCTTATAAAAACCGTAGTTTTCATACAATTTACCTGAAATTTGAAATCTAGATGTACTCTAGGACCCTAAAGACGTGTACCGAAAATGGTGAGTACCGGTCCATGTTTTGATATAGCCACCATATACACCGATCTCCCGATTTTACTTCTTGGTCTTCTAGAATCCGTAATTTTTACCCAATTTGCCTCATATCAGAAATCTAGAGTTATTCTAGGACCTTAAAGAGGTGTGCTGAAAATGGTGACTATCGGTCCATGTTTTGATATAGCCCCCATATAGACCGATCTCACGATTTTACTTCTCAGGCTTCGAGAATCTGTAGTTTTTACCCAATTTGCCTGAAATTGGAAATCTAGAGGTATTCTACGAAAATAAAGAGATGTGCCGAAAATGGTAATTATCGGACCGTGTTTCGATATAGCCCCTATATTGACCGATCTCACGATTTTACTTCTTAGGCTTCTAGAATCTGTAGTTTTTATCCAATTTGCCTGAAATTGGAAATCTAGAGGTATTCTAGGAAAATAAAGAGATGTGCCGAAAATGGTGATTATCAGACCATGTTTCGAAATAGCCCCTATATAGACCGATCTCCAGATTTAATTCTTGGGCTTCTAGAATCTGTAGTTTTTACCCAATTTGCCTGAAATTGGAAATCTAGAAGTATTCTAGGAAAATAAAGAGATGTGCCGAAAATGGTGATTATCAGACCATGTTTCGATATAGCCCCTATATAGACCGATCTCCAGATTTAATTCTTGGGCTTCTAGAATCCTTAGTTTTTATCTAATTTGCCTGAAATTAGAAAACTAGAGTTATTCTAGGACCATAAAGAGGTGTGCCGAATATATTGAGTAAAGGGTGATACGGTCAAAATTTGATCAAGGGAAAACGCGTGTAAATCGGTGAAATCGTTTATTTAAAAAATCGAATTAAATTTGTTTGGGCTATATCGGGCCATGTTTTGGTATAGCCCCCATATAAACCAACCTCCCGATTTGGGGTCTTTCGCTTATAGAAACCGTAGTTTTCATCCAATTTGCGCGAAATTGAAAATCTAGAGATATTTTGGGACCTTGAAGAGGTGTGCCAAAAATGGTGAGTGTCGGTCCATGTTTTGGTATAGCCCCCATATAAACCGACCTCCCGATTTGGGGTCTTTCGCTTATAGAAACCGTAGTTTTCATCCAATTTGCGCGAAATTGAAAATCTAGAGGTATTTTGGAACCTTGAAGAGGTGTGCCAAAAATAGTGAGTGTCAGTGCATGTTTTGGTATAGCCCCCATATAGACCGATCTCCCGACTTTACTTCTTGGGCTTATAGAATCCGTAGTTTTTATCCAATTTGCCTGAAATTGGAAATCTAGGTGTATTTTCGGGCCATAAAGAGGTGTGCCGAAAACGGTGAATATCGGTCCATATTTTAGTATAGCCCCCATAAGAACGATCTCCCGATTTAACTCCTTGGGTTTCTAGAAACCGTAGTTTTATCCGATTTGCTTGAAATTGTAAATATTATGGTATTTTAGGCTCACCAAAACGTGTATCGGATTAAGTTTTTATCGGTACTTTTGGTAATGCCTCCATATAGACCGACTTCACTTCTTGAGGGTATAGAAGGCGCCCTGATCATGAAAATTGCTCAACTCAATTTAAAATTTCCAGATTTTAATTCTCGGGTGAAAATCTACAGATTTAAGATTTCAAATCAAGACGTTATTTTATAATTTTCTTGCACACTTACAAGAGATGTTAATGATTCCTCTAAAACTCAAACAAAAATGGTTCTTATAAATCCAGAATCTGATATAGTCCTCATAGGTGAAATTTTTAAATTTATCTTCGGGAAGTGTCCTCAAGCCCTCAAGCCCTCCTGAAATTTCAAAGGAAACTCTAATATTTGGTTCATGGTGGTGGGTATTTAAGATTCGGCCCGGCCGAACTTACTGCTGTATATACTTGTTTTGGTCTTCTTTAGGTTCCGCTTGACAATAGCCCAGTATTTCTCAATTGGGCGGAGCTCTGGCGTGTTGGGAGGGTTCTTGTCCTTGGGAACCACCTGCACGTTGTTGGCGGCGTACCACTCCATGGCCTTTTTACCGTAATGGCAAGATGCCAAATCCGGCCAAAACAGTACGGAACAACCGTGTTTCTTCAGGAAAGGCAGCAGACGTTTATTCAAACACTGTTTCACGTAAATTTATTGGTTGACAGTCCCGGAAGCTATGAAAATGCTGCTTTTCAAGCCACAGGTACAGATGGCTTGCCAAACCAGATATTTCTTTGCGAACTTTGACAGTTTTATGTGCTTGAAAATATCTGCTACCTTTCCCCTTCCTTTTGCCGTATAAAACTCCTGTCCCGGAAGCTGCTTGTAGTCGGCTTTGACGTAGGTTTCGTCGTCCATTACCACGCAGTCAAGCTTCATCAGCATCGTCGTGTACAGCCTCCGGGATCGCGCTTGGCCGTCGTATTTTGTTTATCATCGCGATTTGGAGTCACTCACTACCTTCTTGTAAGTCGATAGTCCGGCTCGTTTTTTGGCTCGATGCACGGTTGTAGACGATACACCCAGCTTATTTGCGGCATCTCGGAGAGAGAGGTTAGGATTTCGCTTAAAACTACCGGCAACTCTCTTTGTCGTCTCAGCGGCTTCCGGTTTTCGATTTCCCCCCGATCCAGACTTCCTGGCTGTCGACAAACGTTCCCCAAACACTTTAATTACATTTGTAACGGTTGATTTGGCAACTTTCAGCGATTTTGGCAGCTTTGCGTGCGAGCAAAATTTTGATACGCTGCTCTTCTTGCTTGGACGGCATTTTGACAACTGAAGAGTGAATTCCAAAATCAATATAGGAGCAACATTCTACACACACACACACACCTTCAAAATGAGGGGTGTTCAGGTTTTTTAAATGCAAAATTGAAAGAAATACGTCAAGTTTATATTGACCAAATTTTGACCGTATCACCCTTTATCGGTACAGTTTTTGATATAGCCCTCATATAAACCGGCCCTCCGATTTGGGGTCTAGATTCTAGAACTACAATTAAATGTGTTGAATACTGTGTGTATCCTTCCATGTTTTGGTATAGCCCCCATTACACCGAACTCCCGATTTGACTTCTTAGGTTTCTAGAATCCGTAGTTTTTATCCGATTTGCCACAAATATAAAATATACTGGCATTTTAGACCCATAACAAAGTGTATATGATTTAGTTTTATCGGTCCATTTGGTAAGGCCTCCATATAGACTGATTTCGCTTAGAAGGCGCACTGATCATGAAATTTGCTTGAAACTGAATGCAAAATTTCCAGATTTCACTTCTCGTAATCATCCCAATTATTTAATTGGGATGAAAATCTACAGATTTTAGATTTCAAATCAAGGCGTTATGTCATAATTTTCTTGCACACTTACAAGAGATGTTTATGACTCCTCTAAAACTCAAACAAAAAATGGTTCTTATAAATTCAGAATCTGATCTAATCTTCATAGGTAAAATTTTTACATTTATCTGTGGGAAGCGTACTAGTTGAACTGATTTGCTTGGGGAAATATCTGTCATCAAAATTTTCACTTAAAACGGTCTAATTCCGTACTTTCTAAGTCTTGTCCTAAAGGACTGCATAGGAAGTGGAAAAAACGATAGGGAATCACAGGAGGCGCTTTAAAAAAATTTTTGTGGTACAACTTCCAATTTATTTTTGCTGGGAATATTACTTTGATTTTTTTAATATCTTCCATTGACATATGACTACCATTGTGATTTATTCGAACTTTCAGTGGCTTATTCACTTTATTGTTGAGTTTGAAATTTCGAATAACAGTTAATCTGAAACCTTTCGTAATTAAGAGATACGATTAAAGTTAAATTGTATTTTATTGCATAATATAAATTTAGGTGAAGGAGACCTTTTGTGAAAAGGAAATATTTCCAAATTCCTTTATTTCCAATAAATGTCAATCAACTTATTTATCTAAATGTTTTTTTTTTGTTTCTAAATTTTTCTTTCTTTATTTATCTACTCGGAATTCCATTTCAAAATCAATATTGATAAAAAAAATGTAGATAATGGTAGTCACATTAATAAAATCAATTATAGGGATTTTTGATCTATTTCGTAAATTAATTTATTTATGATTTTCTTTGCAATTGCATAATCTTTTATTGCACTGTAATCATCCCATTTGCATTGTTCAAAATTCAATATCGAAATATTGTCGTAGATGTTTCTGTTAGTCACACTCAAGTCTTTGTGTTCATTGTCACCCTACCAAAAATAGCACGTCATAATCATTGATTTATCGCAAAATATGTTAAACACAACGACTCACAACAAAACCAAACACCCTCTATAAGTAGTCGTCTCCTTTGTGTTGTTGTTGTCGTGACGAAAAATAAACAAAATATTTTTATAAAAAAACGAAAAAAAAATTAAATCTAAAAAAACCTCATCGAAACGTGAACGATAAGCATGGGGCTAATGTTGAATGGCTAAAGCAGCCAGCAGAAACGTTCCATGGGCTTTGCGTTATCGTTATTATCGCTTATTTGCCCATATGTGAAGCGAGAAAAATAATTTGTAAAAAAGAAATAACTCCAGAAAAAATATTTTCGGATCGAATTCTAAATAACATCCACATCATCCACCTTGTATTTTGGATGAACAGGACCGCTAATATGTAATAAAACAATGCAAAGCGATGCATTTTTATTTTAATTTTATTGCTGAAAAGCAAACAAAATCGCAAATAACATCAAATTTTAGAATCAATTTAAATTTGTTCGAATTTTGTCAAAATTTTATTTCTATAGAACATTTTGTCAAAATTTTATTTTTATAGAAAATTTTGTCAAAATTTTATTTCTATAGAAAATTTTGTCAAAATTTTATTTCTATAGAAAATTTTGTCAAAATTTTATTTCTATGGAAAATTTAGTCAAAATTTTATTTCTTAGAAAATTCTGTCAAAATTTTATTTCTATAGAAAATTTTGTCAAAATTTTATTTCTATAGAAAATTTTGTCAAAATTTTATTTCTATAGAAAATTTTGTCAAAATTTTATTTCTATAGAAAATTTTGTCAAAATTTTATATCTATAGAAAATTTTGTCAAAATTTTATATCTATAGAAAATTTTGTCAAAATTTTATTTCTATGGAAAATTTTGTCAAAATTGTATTTCTTAGAAAATTTTGTCAAAATTTTATTTCTATAGAAAATTTTGTCAAAATTTTATTTCAATAGAAAATTTTGTCAAAGTTTTATTTCTATAGAAAATTTTGTCAAAATTTTATTTCTATAGAAAATTTTGTCAAAATTTTATTTCTATAGAAAATTTTGTCAAAATTTTATTTCTATAGAAAATTTTGTCACAATTTTATTTCTATAGAAAATTTTGTCACAATTTTATTTCTATAGAAAATTTTGTCAAAATTTTATATCTATAGAAAATTTTGTCAAAATTTTATTTCTATGGAAAATTTTGTCAAAATTTTATTTCTATAGAAAATTTTGTCAAAATTTTATTTCTATAGAAAATTTTGTCAAAATTTTATATCTATAGAAAATTTTGTCAAAATTTTATTTCTATAGAAAATTTTGTCAAAATTTTATATCTATAGAAAATTTTGTCAAAATTTTATTTCTATAGAAAATTTTGTCAAAATTTTATTTCTATAGAAAATTTGTCAAAATTTTATTTCAATAGAAAATTTTGTCAAAGTTTTATTTCTATAGAAAATTTTGTCAAAATTTAATTTCTATAGAAAATTTTGTAAAATTTCATTTCTATAGAAAATTTTGTCAAAATTTTAGTTTTGTAGAAAATTCTCTGAATATTTTTTTTTGTCAACATTTTATTTCTATAGAATATTTTGTCCAAATTTCATTTCTATAGAAAATTTTGTTAAAATTTTATTTCTATAGATAATTTTGTCGAAATTTTATTTCTGTAGAAAATTTTGTCAAAATTTCTACAAAATTTTGTCAAAAATTTATTTCTATAGAAAATGTTGTCAGTATTTTATTTTAATAGAAAAATTTGTCAAAACTTTATTTTTATAGAAAATTTTGTCAAAATTTTATATCTGTAGAAAATTTTGTCAAAATTTTATATCTATAGAAAATTTTGTCAATATATTTGTTTTCATTGAAAATGTTGTCACTATTTTATTTCTATAGAAAATTTTCTCAAAAATTTTATTTCTGTAGAAAATTTTGTCAATATTTTTATTTTTATAGAAAATGTTGTCAAAATATTATTTCTGTACAAAATTTTGTCAATATTTTTTTTTTTTTGAAAATTTTGTCAAAATTTTACTTCTATAGAAAATTTTGTAAAAATTTTTTTCTATAGAAAATTTTGTCAAAATTTTATTTCTATAGAAAATTTTGTCAAAATTTTATTTCTACAGAAAATTTTGTCAACATTTTGTTTCTATAGAAAATTCTGTCAAAATTTTATTTATATAGAAAATTTTGTCAATATTTTATTTCTATAGCAAATTTTGTCAATATTTTGTTTCAATAGAAAAATTTTGTCAAAAGTTTGTTTTTTTAGAAAATTTTGTCAAAATTTTTTATTTTTGAAATTTTTGTCAATTTTCAAAATCTACCAAAACATCAAGAATTCTGCCAATCTACCAAACAGTTAAAAATCTACCATTTTTGGTAGAATTCTACCAACTGTGGCAACCGTGTGTGCCGCGCGAATGTTGCTCTGTGTGTGTGTTTTTTTTTTTGCCACTTACCCGGCGAGGATCCATGAAATAAGTCTCCAAAATGAAAAATAAAATATGTTGCATTATTTCATTATGAAATAAGTCCCCAAAAATATTTTATGAAGTTATACTCCAAAAATGAAATACATCCCCAATATTTTGGGGACTTATTTCGTAAAAACAATAATAACAAATATAACAAATCTAACCCAACAACAGTACATCCCCAGCAAAAAATGGAGCACTATTTCAGCAGGATTGTAAGGGAGAGAGGCAGTACCAACTGATTACAAAACAAGCGAGTCAGCGCTGATTTTTGTGGGCGATATCCCAATTTAGAGCCGCTTCTACATAGCGTTGATATAATTGCTCATTTTAATAGATATATTGCTCAGAAGTGATGTATAATCTTGAGTATATCATTGTCGGCGTGAAGGAAATCAGTACTACCTTTCATGCATCTATACTGTATGAATTGGTTGCAATAAAGTAGACGAATGATCATAAACTAGTTTGATTACTCGTTTACGTTGTTGCCACCGATTCATGCAGTGTGGATGCACTGCCTACTTTATTGCATACCAAAAGCGCAACTGAACTCTGACTGCTGAAGTATTTTTTGCTGGGATCGATGAACCGAGGTCGTGAAGGTCGTCGCAAATCGGTTGTTCTTCTGGAAACCAACTGATATTGCAAGTTCACCATGTGACCTATCGTGAGATTGAGACAACCTAAGGCTTTAGTAGGATATTCATATATTTAATATTACATGAACATTTGACCATAAAAAAAATTTTTTCACGTTGGATCCACGGTTACCACAGTTGGTAGAGTAAAAAATTTAAAATTTTTTAGTTTTTGGTAGAGTTCTTGATGCTTTTGTAGACTTAGCCAAAAATTCCTCTCAAACTAAGAGGTACTTCGATTTTTTATAGAAATATAATTTTGGCAAAATTTTCTATAGAAAGAATAATTTTGACACAATTTTTTAGAGAAATAAATTTTTAACAAAATTTTCTATAGAAATAAAATTTAACAAAATTTTCTATAGGAATAACATTTTGACAAAATTTTCTATAGAAACAAAATTTTCCATAGAAATAAAATTTTGACAAAATTTTCTACAGAAACAAAATTTTGACAAAATTTTCTTTAGAAATAAAATTTTAACAAAATAGAAATAAAATTTTGACAAAATTTTCTTCAGAAATAAAATTTTGTATAGAAATAACATTTTGGCAAAATTTTCTACAGAAATAAAATTTTGCCAAAATTTTCTACAGAAATAAAATTTTCTATAGAAATAAAATTTTGACAAAATTTTCTTCAGAAATAAAATTTTGTATAGAAATAACATTTTGGCAAAATTTTCTACAGAAATAAAATTTTGACAAAATTTTCTACAGAAATAAAATTTTGTATAGAAATAAAATTTTGTGCAAAATTTTCTACAGAAATAAAATTTTGCAAAATTTTCTACAGAAATAAAATTTTGACAAAATTTACTACAGAAATAAAATTTTTACAAAGTTTTCTATAGAAACAAAATTTTAAAAAATTTTCTATATAAATAAAATTTTATGCAATTTTTTATAGAAATTAAATTTTGACAAAATGTTTTATGGAAATAAAAATTTTGACAAAATTTTCTACAGAAATAAAATGTTGACAAAATTTTCTATAGGAATACAATTTTGACAAAATTTTCTATAGAGACAAAATTTTGACAAAATTTTCTACAGAAATAAAATGTTGTTTTTATTTCTATAGAAAAATTTGTCAAAATTTTATTTCTATAGAAAATTTTGTCAAAATTTTATTTCAATAGAAAATTTTGTCAAAGTTTTATTTCTATAGAAAATTTTGTCAAAATTTTATTTCTATAAAAAATTTTGTCAAAATTTAATTTCTATAGAAAATTTTGTAAAATTTCATTTCTATAGAAAATTTTGTCAAAATATTAGTTTTGTAGAAAATTCTCTGAATATTTTTTTTTTGTCAACATTTTATTTCTATATTTTGTCCAAATTTCATTTCTATAGAAAATTTTGTTAAAATTTTGTTTCTATATAAAATTTTGTCAAAATTTTATTTCTGTAGAAAATTTTGTCAAAATTTCTACAAAATTTTGTCAAAAATTTATTTCTATAGAAAATGTTGTCAATATTTTATTTTAATAGAAAAAGTTGTCAAAACTTTATTTCCATAGAAAATTTTGTCAAAACTTTATTTTTATAGAAAATTTTGTCAAAATTTTATATCTGTAGAAAATTTTGTCAAAATTTTATTTCTATAGAAAATTTTGTCAATATATCTGTTTTCATTGAAAATGTTGTCACTATTTTATTTCTATAGAAAATTTTCTCAAAAATTTTATTTCTGTAGGAAATTTTGTCAATATTTTTATTTTTATAGAAAATGTTGTCAAAATATTATTTCTGTACAAAATTTTGTCAATATTTTTATTTTTCTAGAAAATTTTGTCAAAATTTTACTTCTATAGAAAATTTTGTAAAAATTTTTTTCTATAGAAAATTTTGTCAAAATTTTATTTCTATAGAAAATTTTGTCAAAATTTTTTTTCTATAGAAAATTTTGTCAACATTTTGTTTCTATAGAAAATTCTGTCAAAATTTTATTTATATAGAAAATTTTGTCAATATTTTATTTCTATATATAGATAGAAATACAACTTTTTAAAATGTTTTAAAGAAATATAATTTTGTAAAATTTTCTATAGGAATAAAATTTTGACAAAATTTTCTATAGAAACAAAATTTTGACAAAATTTTCTACAGAAATAAAATGTTGACAAAATTTTCTACAGAAATGCAAGTTTGTAAAATTTTTTATATAAATATAATTTTGTAAAATTTTTTATAGAAAAAGTGTATAGATCTTAATGGGGAATATTTTGAAAAACAATACAGCGATTTTCGATAATTAATATTTGTTTTTGTTCTCTAATCCCGAAATATAAAAGGCAACCAAATTTCAAGGATTTGAAAAGGTATCGAAAATTTAGATCAACAGAAGGGTTTAGACCCTGTATAGTTGGCCCCTTATGACTATAGATTTTACTTGCTTGTTATTGTTAAGAATTCCTTACCTGCTCATTTTGAGACAGCTAAATTTGTAAAAGTTTGAAATTCTTCCAGAGAAACCCAAGAACTAATTCCCAAACCAATTCAACTTCAAGTTAAAATTTTCTTCATTTCTTGGAGTTGATGTTCTCATTGCTATTTTGCTCTGTTTTTGTTTTTTTTTTTTTCATCATTTATTCCAAACCCACAAATCGAAATATTTCTACATCATCTCAAATGGTTTTCGGTTTGGGACTGTCTGTGTTCTATGTTCCTACCATATTTTATTACAGTATCACAAATCATGAAATTACATTGAAAAATTCTTTAAACCGCATTTTTAGAAACTTTTTTGTAGTCTAGAAAAATAATGAAACGTAGCAGTAGTAAGGTATATTCCAGCTAAGCAAACTCTCTAGCAGCAGACATCATCTCTGTATTCAGCGCCCGAAAGCTATCCAGTTAGCCAGATAGCAGTGGCAGTTGCTAGTGAAACAAAAAAATTCTAACAAATTCTTACAAGATGGCGTTGTTTTAGACCATTTCCTGTTCTCACCATTTAAAAACAAAACAACAAAACTCTGATGGCTGTTTTTGTCCAATTCCGATTTGGATTCTCTTCGATTCACAATTTTTCATTTTCTTTCAACATTGAGAGTTCACGGTGAGAGCTTAGCTTTTGCTTCAGCTCAGCTCAGCTCAACAGAATTCAGTGGTGTTTCGTTCTTAAGAATACAAAATTCTAGATGGATGGATAGATGGATGGATGGATGGAAGAAACAAAAAACGCTTAAGAAACAATCCAAATAAAAACTACCCGAACAACTAGAATGCAATGCATTTTTCCACAGAATTGCATATCACCAACAAGGAGGGGACAACTACAACGGCTGCAATGGTAAGGCGTACGGCGGCGACAACGGTTATCAAGTCTTCAGTTCTAGCTTAAGCGACAATGGCACTGCTACTAGAACCAAACAAACAAACACACAAAAAAACCAAGAAAAACAAAACGAAGACCAACAACAAGAAGCGAACTTCACATAAATTACTAACGATGAAAATGGTAAAAATCTAAATTACAACTTTTTGCTTGACAAACTCGGTAAACACTGTGCATTCGTTAAACAATAATGATAATAATGTGAACAAAAAACAAACAGAAAAAAAATAAAGTCCCCCCAAAAGTACACAACGTCCACATACCCAAGTATGCGAGTGTAGTTGGTAAAATTCATGCGACACTCAACAATGGCAATTTTGCTCTAAATAAAGAGAAGGATAAGAATCCATAGCATTATAACTAGCATTAAGATTTTCCATTTAATTTGTCATGAATTAATCCAATACTAATTTTAACCTACCCAAGATGTATAGGAAGTTATTGAAGTTATTATCCATTGATGCTAAATTCTTATAACACAGTACGAGGTCCGATTTGTAAGTGAGTTTTACAAGAAACCAACTTCAGGTTGCTATCATTTCAACACCGATCGCCTGCCAGCTGACAGATTTATTCCAGGTAAAGTTTACATTATTTGTTATCTGCATACAAAAGCATTGTCATCAATTGCATTCAGAAATAAAGTTAATCATGATGGAAGCGTATTACACAACAAAAAAATTCAAATTCAATCACGAAATTTCATGGATCCAATTAATTAGTTAATTAAAATGTCTTCACTCACGAAAATGATAGCATCAATCACAGTTTTAATTGGACATTAAAAAATAATTCATTAAAAAATTAATTGATCTCAATAGCAAATTTAAATTAAAGTTTTTTAATTGATTCAATTAAAAATTTAATTGATGTTGATTGCAAAACTCAATTTTTTGTACCCTGCGCCACACTGTGGAACAGGGTATTATAAGTTAGTGCATATGTTTGTAACACCCAGAAGGAAACGAGATAGACACATGGTGTCTTTGGCAATAATGCTCAGGGTGGGTCCCTGAGTCGATATAACCATGCCCGTCTGTCCGTACGTCCGTCCCTCTGTCTGTGAACACATTTTTGTGATCAAAGTCTAGGTCGCAATTTAAGTCCAATCGCCTTCAAAATTGGCACATGTTCCTAATTTGGGTCAGAATAGAACCCTATTGATTTTGGAAGAAATCGGTTCAGATTTAGATATAGCTCCCATATATATCTTTCGCCCGATATGCACTAATATGGAAATCGGTTCGGATTTAGATATAGCTCCCATATATATGTTTTTCTGATTTCGACAAAAATGGTCAAAATACCAACATTTTCCTTGTAAAATCGCCACTGCTTAGTCGAAAAGTTGTAAAAATGACTCTAATTTTCCTAAACTTCTAATACATATATATCGAGCGATAAATCATAAATAAACTTTTGCGAAGTTTCCTTAATATTGCTTCAGATTTAAATGTTTCCCATATTTTTACCAACATTGTGTTCCACCCTAGTGAATTTGAAATAAATTTTTAGTTAAAAATAAAAAATAATTCCATCATTTTTATAACCTCCCAGCAAAAAAGGCGTCGCCAAAAAAGTGTTGGAAATGTTCTTTTTGGATCGGGAAGTGATGCAAAATTGGTGCAGAAGCGATGAATTTAACATGGGCTTGTCATAGGACGGATGTCCACCATTTCAACAGCCGGAGCACTAAACTCGCATCACTTCTTAAGGTGTGATGCGAATTCAGTGTTTTGGATGTGAATTAAGATTTTTATACCCACCACCATAGAATGGTGACGGGGGTATAATAAGTTTGTCATTCCGTTTGTAACACATCGAAATATCGATTTCCGACTATATAAAGTATATATATTCTTGATCAGGGAGAAATTCTAAGACGATATAACGATGTCCGTCTGTCCGTCTGTCTGTCTGTTGTAATAACGCTACAGTCTTCAATAATGAATCAATCGTGCTGAAATTTTGCACAAACTCGTCTTTTGTCTGCAGGCAGGTCAAGTTCGCAGATGGGCTATATCGGTCCATGTTTTGGTATGGTCCCCATATAAAACGACCTCCCGATTTGGGGTCTTGGGCTTATAGAAACCGTAGTTTTTATCCAATTTGTCTGAAATTTAAAATCTAGAGGTATTTTATGACCATAAAGAGGTGTGCCAAAAATTGTGAGTATCGATCCATGTTTTGGTATAGCCTCCATATAGACCGATCTCCCGATTTTACTTCTTGGGCTTATAGAAACCGCAGTTTTTATTCAATTTACCTGAAATTTGAAATCTAGAGGTATTGTAGGACCACAAATACGTGTGCCAAAAATTGTGAGTATCGGTCCATGTTTTGGTATGGTCCCCATATAAAACGACCTCCCGATTTGGGGTCTTGGGCTTATAGAAACCGTAGTTTTAATCCAATTTGCCTGAAATTGGAAATCTAGAGGTATTTTAGGACCATAAAGAGGTGTGCCGAAAATGGTGAGTATCGGTCCATATTTTGGTATAGCCCCCATATAGACCGATTTCCCGATTTTACTTCTTGGGCTTCTAGAATCCGAAGTTTTTATCCTATTTGCCTGAAATTGGAAATCTAGAGGTATTTTCGGGTCATAAAGAGGTGTGCCTAAAACGGTGAGTATCGGTCCATATTTTAGTATAGCCCCCATAAGAACGATCTCCCGATTTAACTCCTTGGGTTTCTAGAAACCGTAGGTTTTATCCGATTTGCCTGAAATTGTAAATATTCTGGTATTTTAGGCTCACACAAACGTGTATCGGATTAAGTTTTTATCGGTCCATTTGGTAATGCCACCATATAGACCGACTTCACTTCTTGAGGGTATAGAAGGCGCACTGATCATGAAAATTGCTTGAAACTCAATGTAAAATTTCCAGATTTTACTTCTACAGATTTAAGATTTCAAATCAAGACTTTATTTTATAATTTTCTTGCACACTTACAAGAAATGTTAATGATTCCTCTAAAACCTAAACAAAAATGTTTCTTATAAATCCAGAATCTGATATAGTCCTCATGGGTGAAATCTTTAAATTTACCTTCGGGAAGTGTCCTCAAGTCCTCAAGCCCTCCTGAAATTTCAAAAGAAACCTTAATATTTGGTTCATGGTGGTGGGTATTTAAGATTCGGCCCGGCCGAATTTGTGCTGTATATACTTGTTTTTGATATTTTTACTACTAAATAATTTTTATTTTTTTTTTTTTTATAATTTTTAATGCAGTCTAACGCTTGTCAGGTACGTTTGACATCAAATATTTTCAAAAATTGACAATTTGTCTAAAATGGATTTAGAATAATAATTTATTTATTTAAATAATTTATACTATTTTATTAATTAATCTGCTTTTTAACTTATTTGAAACAAAAAAAAATTAATTTTCCATTAAAAACATGAAAAAAGCCAGTTATAAAAAAATTGACTCAAATGAACATCCTGTGAAGTTAAAATAAAGAATATCTTTGGGAGGACATTTTTGGAAGTGTTTTTAAAGTTGTGCCTATAGAAGAACTTCAAACTTTTTTTTGGTGGGCTGCGCCACACTGTAGAACAGTGTATTATAAGTTAGTGCATATATTTGCAACACCCAGAAGGAGACGAGATAGACATATGGTGTCTTTGGTAATATTGCTCAGAGCCGGCCCCTGAGTCGATCTAGCCATGTCCATTCATCCGTCCGTGCGTTAGTCTGTCTATATGTGAACACATTTTTGTGATCAAAGTTTAGGGCGCAATTTTAGTCCAATCGACTTCAAATTTGACACAAGTGTGTGTTTTGGGTCAGAATAGAACCCTAATGATTTTGGAAGAAATCTGTTCAGATTTAGATATAGCTCCCGCACAAAGATAACACTTAGTCGTATAGCCAAGTGTGCAAAATTTTATTGAAATCGGTTCAGATTTAGATATAGCTCCCATATATATCTTTCGCCCGATATGGACTTATATGGACCCAGAAGCCAGAGTTTTAACCTAATTTGCTTGAAATTTTGCACCAGGAGAACAATAAGTACTATAGTCAGGTGTGCAAAATTTGATTGAAATCGGTTCAGATTTAGATATAGCTCCCATATATATCTTTCGCCCGATATAGACTTATATGGCCCCAGAAGCCAGATTTTTAGCACAATTTGGTTGAAATTTTGCACTAGGAGTACAATTGGTAGTGTATTCAAGTGTGCTAAATTTTATTGAAATCGGTTTAGATTTAGATATAGCTCCCATATATGTTATATCTTTCTCCCGATTTTCCGTCATATGACCACAGAGTTCAAAGTTGTAGTCCGATTGACATGAAATTTTGCACAGGGAGAATTAAATTACTAGGAATTCATGTCGAATTTGGTTGAAATCGGTTCAGATTTCTATATAGCTTCCATATATATGATTTTCCTATTTGGCCAAAAATTGCCAAAATACCCACATTTTCCTTATAAAATCGCCACTGCTAAGTCGAAAACTTGTAAAAGTGACTCAAATTTTTCTTTATTTCTAATACATATCTATCGAGCCAAAAATCATTAATACACTTTTGCGAAGTTGCCTCAAACTTGGTTCACATTAAAATGTTTCTCATATTGTTTTACTAACATAGTGTACCATCCCAGGGTATTAAGTCTATAGATTATAAATTTTGTTCAGATGGAGTCAGATTTAAATGTATGTATTTGGGACAAAAACCTTTATATATAGCTCCCAACACATTAGACGGATTTGATATAGTATCGAAAATGTGGATTTGCAAAGTGATGCAGGGTATAATATAGTCGGCCCCGCCCGACTTTAGACTTTCCTTACTTGTTAATTCTTACTCTGTTTTTAAACTATTTGAAACAAAACAATTAAATTTTCCATTAAAAATATGAAAAAGCCAGTTATAAAAAAATTGACTCAAATGAACTTCCTGTGCAGTTAAAATAAAGAACATCTTTGGGAGGACATTTTTGGAAGTGCTTTTAAAGTTGTGCCTATAGAAGAAGTTCAAAATTTTTTTGCTGGGCTGCGCCACACTGTGGAACAGTGTATTATAAGTTAGTGCATAGTTATGGTGTCTTTGGTAATATTGCTCAGGGCCAGCCCCTGAGTCGATCTAGCCATGTCCGTCTGTCCGTCCATATGTCTGTCTGTTCGTCCACAAGTATGTGTTTTGGGTCAGAATAGAACCCTATTGATTTTGAAAGAAATCGGTTCAGTTTTAGATATAGCTCCCATATATATCTTTCGCCCCATATCTACTTACATGGTCCCAGAAGCCAGAATTTAAGCCTGATTTGCTTTAAATTTTGCACAAGGAGTGCAATTAATAGTGTCGTAAAGTGTGCCGAATTTGGTAGAAATCGGTTCAGATTTAGATATAGGACCCATATATATCTTTCGCCCGATATGCACTTATATGGTCCCAGAAGCCAGAGTTGTGCCCTAATGTGCTTAAAATTTTGCACAGGGATTAGAATTAATATTGTTGCTATGCATGCCAAATTTGGTTGAAATCGTCTCACATTTAGATATAGCTCCCATATATATCTTTCCCCCGATTTTCACTCATATGACCACAGAGATCAAAGTTGTTACCCGATTTACTTGAAATTCTGCACAGGGAATAGAATTCACATAGTAACTATGCATATCAAAATTTTGTTGAAATCGGTTCAGATTTAGATATAGCTTCCATATATATGTTTTTTTCGATTTGGTCAAATGGCCAAAATACCCATTTTTTTTTTTTTTTTTTTAATACACTTTAGCAAAGTTGCCTCAAAGTTGGTTCAGATTTAAATGTTTCCCATATTTTTTACTAACATTGTGTTCCACCCCAGGGCATTAACCGACATCAATTTTAAGTCTATAGATATTGTAGAAGTCTAAAATTTTTTGCCTAGATCGAGTCAGATTTAAATGTATGTATATAGCACCTAACACATTTGACGGATTTGGTATGGTATCAAAAATTTGGATCTAGAAAGTGATGCAGGGGGTAATATAGTTGGCCCCGCCCGAATTTAGACTTTCCTTGCTTGTTTTTAATTAACTTAGTCTTCCGAGTTTAATTCAAAAGTTTATTGTATCAATTAATTTTTTAATTGATACAATTTAATCATTGACTTAATTATCTTAATACTTATATCTTGATTAAAAAGTTAATTGTACCAATTAATTTATTAATTGAAAAAAAATTCAACTTCAATCCGCTTTTTAATCTTCTATATATATAAAATTCAAAGTATGTTTGTTTATTTGTTTGTATGTTCCGGGTAAGCTCGGAAACGGCTGAACCGATTTAATTGAAACTTTCAGAGATCGTAGGGGGCGCTCATGTGGTGAAAATAGGGTACCTCATTTTTTGATAGTTGGTCGCGTAGGGGACATCCCCTTTGTCCGACTTTTTGAAAGTTGAACTAAGGTTGATCGATTAGCTTGAAATTGTCATTGTCATCTAGATAAAGATCCGCTACCTTATATTTCGATATTTGGTCGCGGAGGGGGACCACCCCTTTGTCAGACTTTTTTAAAGTTCAGTGAAAAAACTAAAATTCTCTAATTTATGTGAGATTTACAGAGAACATGCGGTGAGGTTATGAAAATAATATGGGATACCCGATGTGTTCATATTTGGACGGGGGGAACCTCCCACTTGCCCAACTTTGTCAAACTTGGATTTGCTTGAAATTTTCAGGGAAGATTGAAGGGGGCGTCTAGACAAAGAACGACTACTTTATTTTTCGATATGTGGTCGGGGAGGGGGACCTCTCCTTTGCTCGACTTTTTTTTTAAAGTGCAGTGAAAACAAAACTAAAGTTCTCCGACTGGAAAAACTGGGTGAAGTGACATTTATATCAAGTTCCTGATTTTTTAATATTTGGTCGGGGAAAAATAAAAGGGCATAGGGAGACATCCGCTTCTGCTTAAGTACATACAGAGAAAGAAACAATTAAACTATTTCAATTTATAGAGGACGTGGAGAGAGTATATGAAATTAATATTGGATACCTGATTTTGTAGTCTTTGGATGGGAAGAGTGGCCGACCCTTGCTTTTTGAAAATTGGGCTTATAATTTGCTTGACATTCGATATTTGCTCGGGGACCTGCTCTAAAAATGAAAAAAAAAATTAATTCTCAAGATTTCTTGAAATTTACAAAGGCTCCCCCACACGGCCTTTGCAAATTTGGTTATGAAATCAATATGGTGAAAATGATGCACGGTGGAGGTGCATCATTTTCCGGTCTATTTTCGGGAAAGGCACGTTCCCCATGTCCACATTTTAACAAATGTTAGGTGTACCCGTTGTTTGTTTGGACGGGCAGGTACCTTCTCCTTGCCCTGCACTTGAAGGAGAGTTTCTAGATTTTCTTGGAATTTTGAGGGAAGGTTATGTTAAGGGTGCTATCCACTTCGGTGTCTGTCGATATTTTATCGGAGAAAGTAACGTCCCTTAAAAAAATAGAGCAAAATTTAACCTTCTCCGATCTATTTGAAATTTAAAGTGAACGTAGGAGGAGGTGGTTAAATTAATACAGGTTACACGATTTTTCCATATCTGGTTGGGAATTTGTAGGGACTGTTGTTTGTGAAATTAATATAGGGTACGTGATTTTCCGATATCAGGTCGGGTGGAGCGAAGGTGGGGAGAGGGTTTTTTGAAAATTGACAGTAGAGGGTTGTCTGTAAATGTACCGTAAGTGTACATAATTTTATGATTTTTGCACAGGCTTCTGCCAGACTTTTTTTAGTAAACAACTTAAATGAAATTGGCAGGCAACGTAGAGGGTGCATAATTTTCCGGTCTATGTTCGGGAAAGGCATGTTATCCATGTCCACATTTTAACAAATGTCAATGTGGTAAATTTTTTAAGTACTTTTGCTATTTCCGATTTATAAGACGGGAAACAGTGATTCTTTGTATGCTGTTGCAATATGTTAAGGAGAAGGATACCTTTCCTTGAAAACCATACTTAAAATGCACAAGAAATGTAGAAGATTATCCAACTACTTGAATACAGAACATAATTTAAAACAAGTATATACGGCCGTAAGTTCGGCCAGGCCGAATCTTATGTACCCTCCGTGGGTACATAGAAACTTCTACGAAAGACTGTCATCCACAATCGAATTACCTGGGTTGTGGTATCTTAAAACTTCTTAACATCGTTTTCTAAATTGTGAGTTAGTCCATACGTGGTATATATGAGACAAAAACGTTATGTATAGGTAAGTCTACAAATAATTACGAATCGATATGGGCTTTTTGCACGATACGTAGAGAGCCAGAATTGAAATATGGGGGTCGCTTATATAGGGGCTATATACAATTATGATCTTGATATGGACCAATTTTTAACGGCCATATACTACCACAATGTACCAAATTTCAACTCACTCGGATGAAATTTGCTCCTCCAAGAGGTTCCAAAACCAAATCTCGGGATCGGTTTATATGGGGCTATGTACGATTATGGACTGATATGGACCACTTTTGGCATGGTTGTTAAATATCATATACTACCACCACGTACCAAATTTCAACCAGATAGGATGAATTTTGCTTCTCTTTGAGGCTCCGCAAGACAAATCTGGTGATCGGTTTATATGGGAGCTATATATAATTATGAACTGATATGAACCAATTCCTGAATGGTTGTTGGATACCATATACTAACATCACGTACCAAATTTCAACGGAATCTGATGCATTTTGCTCTTCCAAGGGGATCCGGAGGTCAAATCTGGGGATCGGTTTATATGGGGCCTATGTATAATTATGGACCGATTTCGACCAATTTTTGCATGGGTGTTTGAAGCCATATATTAACACCATGTACCAAATTTCAACTGAATCAGATGGATTTTGGTCTTCCAAGAGGCTCCGGAGGTCAAATCTGGTGATCGGTTTATATGGGGGCTATATATAATTATGGACCGATGTGAACCAATTTTGGCATGGTCATTAGAGACCATATACTAACACCATGTACCAAATTTCAGTCGGATCGGAGGAAATTTGCTTCTCTTAGAGGCTCCGCAAGCCTAAACGGGGAATCGGTTTATATGGGGCCTATATGTAATTATGGACCGATGTGGACCAATTTTTGCATGGTTGTTAGAGAACATATACTAACACCATGTACCAAATTTCAGCCGGATCGGATGAAATTTGCTTCTCTTAGAGGCTCCACAAGCCAAATCGGGCGATCGGTTTATATGGGGGCTATATATAATTATGGACCGATGTGGACCAATTTGTGCATGATTGTTAGAGACCATATACTAATACCATGTACCAAATTTCAGCCGGATCGGATGAAATTTGCTTCTCTTAGAGGATCCACAAGCCAAATTTGGGGGTCCGTTTATATGGGGGCTATATGTAAAAGTGGATCGATATGGCCCATTTGCAATACCATCCGACCTACATCAAGAACAACTACTTGTGCCAAGTTTCAAGTCGATAGCTTTTTTCGTTCGGAAGTTAGCGTGATTTCAACAGACGGACGTATATGCCCAGATCGACTCAGAATTTCACCACGACCCAGAATATATATACTTTATGGGGTCTTAGAGCAATATTTCGATGCGTTACAAACGGAATGACAAAGTATAAAAATTGGTGGAAAGGGAACAACCTCTCCCCGACGTTTGTTAAGACGGACTGTTTTACATCTGCATATTCGCCGTATTTTTATCTATAAGCGAAACAGCAAGTTGTCCGATTTGTTTGAAAGAATTCAAATTTTTTCGAATTTGTTTTCAGCTTGAAGAATATGGTTGACTAAGTTAACGCAAAATGTTCCTACAAATATTCAGCGGAAGGCTCAGCGAAGCGGGCTGGGTTACGCTAGTAGGAAATAGTTTGGTGATATTTTTTCTGTGTAGTGTGATTGCTTTATATTTGCCTGGAAATCACAAGTGACTGTCGTTAGTGCAATCAAAAAGCTCACCGATGCACACAAAAATTTAGACTGAAAAGAGCCAAGGAGTTGCTTCGCTTGCCGGAAAGTGGTTTAGAATTTGCATTTCTCCAATGAGAAGCTATTCGAAATTGTACAGTTTGTGACTAAACAAAATGATCGGGTTTACCTGCTAAAGAGATAAGATGAAAATGTACCTCTTCGATAGGGCCATCAGAACTCAAGCGCCACCGATGGTGATGGTATGGGCTACCGTACCGGCAGATGGTCGCCAATCATTCATTCATCGAATGCGTGGTCAATCTAAATGCCGAATATTATCAGGAAAATGTCATAAAGTCTGTACTGAAACCAAGAGGACTCATCACTGTTCTGTTCTGAACCCATTTTGAACCAATTCCCAGATCCCAAGGATAATATTTTCATTGCTTTTTTGGCAACAATTTTTTTCTGGCAAGTATACTTAATGAAATAGAAGACATACTGGGGCTTTCTGACAGATACTCAATACTGCCATTCCAACAGATATTGTATATCTGAAAATAACAAAATAAATTTCTTGATCACATAAACTATGATTAATTCATTTTAAAATACTCTCGGCAGCTGTTGCTGCTGCTCCATACAAAATTGTTTTACAAAACGCTCTCCAATATTAAGCGAATTAAATGGCGGTTACAGATACGACTCTTGATGCGATAGTAAGTAATTACATCTTGAAAGTTTCCGGGGTAAAATACTATTATGCCAAAGTCTCGGACAGATTTGTCTTTAACGACATTAATTACAACAAACCCCTAATTACAGCAAAAACACTCACACACACACACACACACATACAGTAACAAATCGAAAGAGAGTAATAGTAGCCCCTAAGAAAAAACTAAACAGAAATCTAAAAGAAAAAACAAAAAAACCTCCAGTTGCATGTCTCTTTCAAACAAGTTGCTAGTGCTCACAATGAAAAACAACCTGTGGCCATGAGATGACTATGCTCACTTAAGAGTTACGAACTGAAAAAAAAAATCAACCAAATCGACTCATTATGAATTCTTACACTCACCCCAGTGAGAATCACACTCATAACATTGAGTTTGTTTACATCACAGACATTGCAAAGAATAAAACACACCACAACTACAAAAAACAACGGACAAATGCATTTGCAACATACAACATGATTGCAATGGACTTTCATACTCAAGCTTACAACAGACACCAAAATAACAAGAATCCGGAGAGAGAATAGCTTAAAGATTTGCTGGTTACTGGTATGTCAATAGAAATAATATTGTCTGTCGCCTGTATGCAAGTCTCTTGCCTAACGTCGACCACTGAAATGTGTTTTTTTTTATAGTGGTTCCTTTGTATGAGTATGAGATGAGGGATTTTGTATTGTTTTTTACTCTTCAACTCATAGAACAACGTGGCTATTAGTGGTGGTGGTGAAATCTAGAATTAGGAATAAATGTTAAAAAAATTACAATTGGGTAAGACCGAATTTTAAATACCCTTAATACGCGAAAAGGGATAGTATTTATGTGCAGTAGATATTCTACCCCTTGCTCCTATCAACAGTAAAGCTAAAAACAGGTTACACTGAAAAAATATTGTCGTGAGAAGCATTTCTCTTATACAAAAAATATTTTCTCCTTGACCAAAAGTCGATGCAAAAATTTTAAATTTTGTCATAAAATCTCGTAAATTTTACCACAAAAGCGCCCATCATGAATTTTGTACGGCGCTAAATGCATTTTTAAAATTTTCAACTCCATGTGTGGACCAAAAATACCTCTAGATTTCCAATTTCATGCAAATCGAATACAAATTGTCGTTCCCAAAAGCCCAGGAAGACAACTCAGGAGATCGGGTTATATGGGGGCCGATACACACCATCTTCGGCGCACTTGTTTATGAACCCAAACTACCTCTAGATTTTTAACCTTCAGGCAAATCGGAATTTGCGGTGTCTATAAAGCCAAGAAGTCAAATCGGGAGGTCGGGCAATATGGGAGCTATACCAATACCTCTATAATACCTCTATATTTTGCATTTCAGGCAAATCGGATAAAAATTCGGATGTCTGGATGCTCAAGAAGTCAAATCGGGAGATCGAGCCATATGATATAGCTATATCCAAATGTAGACCGAATCACACCATATTCACCACACCGATTATTAAACTTCAAGTACCTACAGATTTTGAAGTTCAGGTAAATCGGATAAAAATTGCGGTGTCTGGAAGCCCAAAAAGTCAAATCAGGAGATTGGTGTATATCAAACTATGAACCGATACACATCATGTTCGGCACACTTATTTATGTACCCAAAATACCTCTAGATTTTGAAAGGCATGCAAATCAGGTAAAAATTGAATTGTCTACACGCTCAAGATCCCAAATCAGGGGGTCGATTTGTATGGTGCTATATCAAAATATGGACAGATATAACCCTTCTTCGTTTTTAGTTCAGTTTAATTGAAATTTCCTAAAATTAACCAAAATTTTCCTTCATAGTAGGTTCATTTGTTTAGTGTAGAATTAGGAGATTCTACATACGCGTCCAAAAAGTGAGATTATGGAGGATGACACCAATCTGTCCAAGACGACTTTTATTTGTACCGTAGATGGTCCATTGCGGTTCCTCAAACAATTTTTCTATTCATCATCGTCACTGTTCCGTTCAGTTCGCCCTAATCCCATCATATGGTGTAATTTCCTTCAGGATACCATCTACAAATATCGTTATTCTTCAGACCGATCCTTATCATGTGATTTCCCAGAGTGTTGCGTCCTGTTATGACTTCTTCTCCTTTATTTGCATCGTCATTAGTATACTAGAGTGTCTGCTTTTATTTTCGTCGAAGAAGCCCATTTTTGCTATTGATTTGTGGCCCTTATGCTGTTCAGTGAGAACCGTAAGCCCTCTACGACAGCCGCTCACTAACTTTGATCTTATCTTTGTATTGCCCATTGCTTTTATCGCTGTCTGAATATCGATGAAAATGCTGATATCGCATCTAAATAGCGGCCTCATCGTCAAATATGCTGCTCTCGTCGTCCAACGTAGAGAACTCCCCAATTACAAATTCTGGGCCAATTGAGACCCATCAACCCATTTATTTCTATAGAAAATTTTGTAAAAAATTTATTTCTATAGAAAATTATATTAAAATTTCATTTCTATAGAAAATTTTGTCAACATTTTATTTCTATACAAAATTTTTGCAAAATTTTATTTCTAAATAAAATTTTGTCAACATTTTATTTTATAGAAAATTTTGTCAAAATTTTACTTTTATAGAAAAAATTGTCAAAATTGTATTTCTATAGAAAATTTTGTCAAAATTTTATTTCTATAAAAAATTTCGTCAAAATTTTATTTCTATAGGAAATTTTGCCAAATTTTAATTTCTATAGGAAATTTCTACAGAATTTTCATTCTATAGAAAATTTTTGCAAAATTTTATCGCTGTAGAAAGTTTTTGCAAAATGTTATCGCTATAGAAATTTTTTGCAAAATTTTAGTTCTGTAGAAAATTTTATCAAAATTTTAGTTTTATAGAAAATTTTATCCAAATTTTATTTCTATAGAAAAATTTGTCAGAATTTTATTTCTTTAGAAAATTTTTGCAAAATTTTATCACTGTAGAAAATTTTTGCAAAATTTTATCGCTGTAGAAAATTTTTTCAAAATTTTATTTCTATAGAAAATTTTGTCTGGATTTCTATTAACAGAGGTAATTTGTGAAGTACCTCTTATTTGGAGAGGAATATTTTTAAAAATCTACCAAAACATCAATAATTTTACCAATCTACTAAACAGTAAAAATTTACCATTTTTGGTATAATTCTACCATCTGTTATAATCGTGAAGCTAACCGCGCCTAGTGTTGTTATTCGATTTTTAGTTTTTTACAGTGCATCTTCAAATATCGAATTTTAATCGTTGAAAAACTGGAAATTCATATTGAAAATCTAAAAAAATTGATTTTTATTGATTTTTTTCATGCATTGTTTGCTTAAAAAAACAACACTTTTTCCCTAATTCTATAAACTAAGCTACATATGAATATCGTCACAATCTCAATTTCACCGTGTTACAAACGATATGAAATGAAAATCATATCGTATGAAAACCATCGTATGTTATAGAGGAGGAGGGTATAAATAAAATGCACTCTTGCTCACTTGTTGTAATTCGGCTTATTTTCTTCTTAGCTTTGCTCCTCCTAAGTGTATTTCTTTAGTCCCCCTTGGTGAATATATGAGTATGTGGGTTTTGTTCTATTAAGCTTTGACTCTCTTCTCTTAATTTGCTGTGTGTGGTGGGGATGATGTTGATAATGAGAAAGGTGGATGGATGTTGATAAATACAGCCCTTTTATTGTTGTGTAGCAGAATTCAACACACCACACGCACACCATGTCCAGGCCCAGTTTAGAGTTCTGCTAGCTGTTCAGCTAGGAAATGTTCGAATGATGTTCATTCGTTTTGTTTTGCGGTTGTGAGATTCAATTTATTGTTGTTGTTGCAGCTGGTTTTTTATTCTCTCACTATGTTGCATTGCTATTATTACGATGATGATGATGATGACGATGGGGTGCTGATGGTTGTATATGAATAACGTGAGCTGTTTCATGTGTTTTTTCATAATCAAACACAAAACGAACGTCAACTGCAGCAGAGCTTAAAAAACTCACAGTTGCAGCGAATAAGCTTCTCTGCCCGGAATGCAGCTGCGACTGCATTATTCTCTGCTACTGCTAAACTTACAAAAAATAATGCAGTTTTTTAATGTTAAGGTGTGACGTTAATGTTAGTTGTGTTTTGCTTGATTCTAGTTGCATACAGTGTATGTGTGAGCTTTCCTTCGTGGTGGTTTCAAGAACAGAATAGAACTCAGCTGGATGTTCGATGTGTGTAGTAGGCCGCTAACGCATACACCATATTGTAGTGCATGACGCTGATACGTCACCGTGGTCATGGATGTTTGTGTTCTAGATGGCGGAGTGAGTAAGCCTGCGAGTGCATTAATAGGAGAGTTAATGTACACGTATTTATATTTGTGTGTGTGTGTGCATAGTATTTTATTCATTATTGTTGTTGTATGGGTTTTAAGGGTTCTGTGTGTGATATAATTTTGCAAATAACTTTGACGGTGGCAGTCGCATAAACACAACGCATCCGATATGCAACGGAACGCATTTTCGGATGCGGCCGATACGATCCGAGTAACTTCCGATCGCGCCTATCATTTGTAAATAAAAATGAGTATTAACAAAGATGCTCTCTTTTTTCATTAAATATATATATATATTTTTTTTACTAATTTTTTATAAATGCGGGTGACAAACCTTAAACGCATACATTCAAAGAAAACAATATGGAGGTGGAAGAATATTTTAGTGTTTTTGAAATAAAAAATAAATAAATTCATCATGGCTAAAAACCGCAAAATTTTTAGAATTAAAAAAAAAAAAACAAGAACAGCAACAACAACAACAAAATGATATTTAAATTCGGAATGGGTTTCTTAGAAATTTCGAGCCAGAGAGTAGGGAGAGCCCATACGAATTAAAAGCTTAAACTCTCAAACCCCGACAACGGAATACTTACAACGCTAGTCGAAAAAAAGGAAAACATGGCTCTCCATGCCTAAACTAAAATTAACAACTCTTTATCACAACAACAACAGCAATAATAACCAATAATGTAATCGTTAATATAAATGTGTTGGTGTACAGCGTTTTGTTTTTTTTGTTTTTTTCGTGGCATTCTGTGTTGTCGTAGTTTTTCCTTTTACATCTCCCGGTCTATTTCTGTTTCCCGCTCTATAGTTATTGGCATGGCCGTCATCGTCCTCGTCTTGCTGCATTCTGTGTTGTCGTTATTGTGTTCGCCATCGTTGTCGTCGGCCAAATGTTTGTGAAATTGTCGCTTACATGCCTTACTTTTCTTCGCCGTCCGTTGTTGGGGGTTCTGGTTGTGTGGTGAACTCTGGTGTTCTATGCAATTTTTGTTGATGGCTCTCTCACTCACTCTCTCTCCCTGTGTTCAATGTAGTCCGTGTTCTGTTCTGTTGATGTTGATGAAGTCTGTTGTTGTTCTGTTTTAGTGTTGTGTTTTTTTTTTGCTATTTGTCAAATTTAACGCGTTTTAACGTTATTGCCATGATTCTTTTTTACATCGTTTTCATTTTAGTTCGCAATCGTTGCATTACGCGCTCACTTGCTCGCCGCTAAATACGCTCCAACAACATTACGCGCGTTCTTGTAATAAGACTTGTAACTGCATGCGTTATTGCATTTCTTTGAGTTTCTAAACCTTTCGTTCAGTTGTTTTTTATTTCGTTTTTTTGCAATTTCAATTAAATCAAATATTATTTTGAAAGAAAGAAATATTTCTTATTATTTTCAATAAAAAAAAATTTAAAAATATTATTGTGTGCGTGTGTTTTTTTATTAATTGATCATTTGTGTCTTTATTTCTTTGAGTTTACTTTAATGAAAATTAATAATGATATTTTTTTTATAATCATAAAGAAATTAATTGAAAAAAAAAAATGTTATATTATGATTTAATGATTTAAACGAAAATAATATAAAGTGATAAAAATATATAAATATTTTTAATGGATTGTGGACAAAACTTGTGCATTTTTTGGTAATTTTAATAAAAGTTATTATAAAAAAAAATATTTACAAAAAAAAAAAAAATAAATAAACAAAAATTTATAAATATAACAATTAAAAATCTGAGTAAAATATGTAAAATATGAAATAATTAAATACAAAAAAATATTTTTTTAGTTCATTATTATCAAATAAATTAAAAAAGTGGAAATAAAAAACAAAAAGGTTTTGTACAGTATTAATTAAACAAACGTGACCTCGTAATGAATAAATAATCACAAAAATCTAAACAATAGAAATAGTAGCAGCAGCAGTTAAGATACCTAAATTAATAATAAAGATTTACATAAATGAATTGTAAAAGAGTGCTAGTGACTTAAAATATTGTAACAATTTATGTGGATTTATAAAATCGAAAAACAACAATAAAACATATAAAAAAAACTACATCCAAATATTCTAAAATAATATCTAAAATAAAATAAAATATTATGGATGAATAAATCCTTGCTATAAAGATTATAAACATTGGAATACAATATGAAAAACATAAAGAAATTAAAAAAAAATAATAATAATAATACTTATTTGGTGATAGTGAACATTTTCTTTTGTGACAATACAAATTCTCTGAAAACAAAATGATATTTATAAAAAGTTTTAATGAAAATATTGTGCAGGGGATAGATAATAAATCAAAACAATTAAAAAAAAATTAATAATTTTTTACATTTTAATAATATTATTTTTACATTTTAATAATAATTTATATGAAAAATAATTACTAATAACAAAATAAATAATAATAATTAGTAGTGCATAGTATTTGTTTGCTCCGAAACGAAAATATTTCGCAGGAGATAATAAATCTAAAGACTTAAAAAATAAATAAATTGAAAAAAATTAAAAAAAAATTGTATGAAAAATTAATAATAATTAAATAATAATAATATAATAAATCTAAAAATTTTAAAAATATATAAATTGAAAAAATAAAAAAATATGTATATATATGAAAAATAAATAATAATAAAATAATAATAATTAATAGTGCTTAGTAAATGTTTACTTGCAAACACAATTTGAGACTAACTAGGTTCCCTTTTGTGGCAAAAGTCGTCTACTTGCAGCCAAATAACAATAACTCTGTCAGTGGTTGCCACAAACAAAGTTTTAGTTGCAAATAAAAATGATCATTTTTTGTGTATATGTCTTTAAAGTGTAACAATACCAAAATTTCCCGCAAAGAAAAAATTCTTTCCTCCGTAATGAAATTTTCCTAAAAACTTTCTTTACGAACCAATGAACTCGATTTTATGACACCATAGATGACTAATGCATTTAGCAACAATTAAAAATAAAAAGAAAACTTCGTTTGTCTAAAATTTCGGTTTTGAGAAATTAAAATTATTTCTTCAGTGTTCGATTCTAACAAATAAAAAAAAAAACTAAATTTTGAATTTACAAAAATAGAGAAATTTCACCATAAACGGTATTTAGAGAACTCGAGTTGCGCTTACTTGTACACCGATAGAAAAGTTTTTTTTTTTTTGTACGGAACTGCAATTTTACATCAACGAAGTTTTCTTTTGTGTTTAAAAAACAAAATCATTCGGAGCAAACAAAAAATGTTTTAATACCATTATTAATTTTGCCGGTCACAATTTTGGTTTTATTTTCTAGTACGGAAAAAAATTTATAACAAACGACCAATTTCATTTGAGAGAAAAAAATTTTTTTTTGTTCTCTTTTGTTGGTTAATATTTTTGTTTGAAAGAAACGCATGTTTAATTCAATATTTTTCGTTTATCTGTAAAAAAATGTTCTGTCAGAGCAAATCAAAAACAATAGTTTTATTTTGGATTTTCATACTTTCGTTTCTATGTTCTCGTAACGAAATCAATTTGTAACAAACATATGAACTACCCCGAAAAAAAATTGGAAATTCTTCTTAAGGCACAACTTTAAAAGAACTTCCAAAAATTTCCTCTCAAAGATGTTCTTTATTTTAAATGCACAGGAAATTCTTTTAATACAAATTTTTTAACTAGCTTTTTTCATATTTTTTATTAGGTATTTTTTTTTTTTTTTTTTGTTTCAAATATTTTAAAAGCAGAGTAAGAAATAACAAGTATATACAGCAGTAAGTTCGGCCGGGCCGAATCTTAAATACCCACCACCATGAACCAAATATTAGGGTTTCCTTTGAAATTTCAGGAGGGCTTGAGGACTTGAGGACACAACCCGAAGATAAATTTAAAGATTTCACCTATGAAGACTATATCAGATTCTGGATTTATAAGAACCATTTTTGTTTGAGGTTTAGAGGAATCATTAACATCTCTTGTAAGTGTGCAAGAAAATTAAAAAATAACGTCTTGATTTGAAATCTTAAATCTGTAGAAGTAAAATCTGGAAATTTTACATTGAGTTTCAAGCAATTTTCATGATTAGTGTGCCTTCTACACCCTCAAGAAATGAAGTCGGTCTATATGGAGGCATTACCAAATGGACCGATAAAAACTTAATCCGATACACGTTTTGTGAGCCTAAAATACCAGAATATTTACAATTTCAGGCATATCAGATAAAAACTACGGTTTCTAGAAACCCAAGGAGTTAAATCGGGAGATCGTTCTTATGGGGGCTATACTAAAATATGGACCGATACTCACCATTTTCGGCACACCTCTTTGTGACCCGAAAATACCTCTAGATTTCCAATTTCAGGCAAATAGGATAAAAACTTCGGATTCTAGAAGCCCAAGACCCCAAATCGGGAGATCGGTCTATATGGGGGCTATACCAAAATATGGATCGATACTCACAATTTTTGGCGCACGTATTTGTGGTCCTACAATACCTCTAGATTTCAAATTTCAGGTAAATTGAATAAAAACTGCGGTTTCTATAAGCCCAAGAAGTAAAATCGGGAGATCGGTCTATATGGGGGCTATACCAAAATATGGATCGATACTCACCATTTTCGGCACACCTCTTTATGGTCCTAAAATACCTCTAGATTTCCAATTTCAGACAAATTGGATAAAAACTACGGTTTCTATAAGCCCAAGACCCCAAATCGGGAGATCGGTCTATATGGGGGCTATACCAAAATATGGACCGATACTCACAATTTTTGGCGCACGTATTTGTGGTCCTACAATACCTCTAGATTTCCAATTTCAGGTAAATTGAATAAAAACTGCGGTTTCTATAAGCCCAAGAAGTAAAATCGGGAGATTGGTCTATATGGGGGCTATACCAAAATATGGACCGATACTCACAATTTTTGGCACACATATTTGTGGTCCTACAATACCTCTAGACTTCCAATTTCAGATAAATTGAATAAAAACTGCGGTTTCTATAAGCCCAAGAAGTAAAATCAGGAGATCGGTCTATATGGGGGCTATACCAAAATATGGACCGATACTCACAATTTTTGGCACACGTATTTGTGGTCCTACAATACCTCTAGATTTCCAATTTCAGGTAAATTGAATAAAAACTGAGGTTTCTATAAGCCCTAGAAGTAAAATCGGGAGATCGGTCTATATGGGGGCTATACCAAAACGTGGACCGATACTCACCATTTTTGGCACATCTCTTTATGGTCATAAAATACCTCCAGATTTTAAATTTCAGGCAAATTGGATAAAAACTACGATTTCTATAAGCCCAAGACCCCAAATCGGGAGGTCGGTTTATATGGGGACTATATCAAAACCTGGACCGATATAGCCCATCTTCGAACTTGACCTGCCTGCAGACAAAAGACGAGCTTGTGCAAAATTTCAGCACGATTGCTTCATTATTGAAGTCTGTAGCGTGATTACAACAGACAGACAGACAGACAGACAGACAGACAGACGGACAGACGGACATCGTTATATCGTCTTAGAATTTCTCCCTGATCAAGAATATATATACTTTATATAGTCGGAAATCGATATTTCGATGCGTTACAAACGGAATGACAAACTTATTATACCCCCGTCACCATTCTATGGTGGTGGGTATAATAAAATGATACAAACTATTCAAATTTTGTCGAAAAAAAATGCTTAATCCATTGTAGAAAAATTTTGCGAATTTTGTAAAATATTTGAGGTCAAACGTTTCAGACAAATGCTAAAATACATTAAAAATCATAAAAAATTATAAATAATATTTTTTTGGCAAAATATCACAAAATTGCCCAGCAAAAAAGCGTCGCCAAAAAAGTAATGAGAATGTTCTTTTTGGATCCGGAAGTGGTGAAAAATTGACGCAGAAGCGATGAATTTAACATGGGCTTGTCATATGACGGAAGTCCTCCATTTCAACAGCCGTTGCTCTGAATTTGCATCACTTCTTAAGGTGTGATGCGAATCCAGTGATTTGGTTGTGAATAAAGAAATTTTGTGATATTTTGACGAATAAATAATTTTAAAAAATTTGTATGATTTTTAATGCATTATAACGCTTATCTGGAATGTTTGACATCAAATATTTTCAAAAATTCGCAATTTTTCTAGAAAGGATTTAGCCTTTTTTTCGGAAAAATTTAAATAATTTGCACTATTTTATTAATTTTTAATCTGTTTTTAAGCCATTTGAAACAATAAAATTTTACATTTCCTATTAAAAATATGAAAAAAGCGATTTATAAAAAATTGACTCAAATGAACTTCCTGTGCAGTTAAAATAAAGAACATCTTTGGGAGGACATTTTTGGAAGTGCTTTTAAAGTTGTGCCTTAAGAAGAAATTCCAAATTTTTTTACTGGGTGTTTAATTCACATCCAGAACTCTGAATTTGGATCCCACCATAAGCGGTGATGCCAATTAAGGGCAACAGCTGTTGAAATGGACGGTTGTCCGTCTTATGACAAGCCCATGATAAATTCATCGCTTCTGCGCCAATTTTGCACCACTTCCGAATCCAAAAAGAACATTTTCACAACTTTTTTGGCAACGCTGGATATCTTATAAGTAATTTCCCAAAATTTTTAGAGCACTATTTTTCAAATATGGATATATGGAGTTTTCAAAATAATACAAAATTCGTATAAACAAGAAATACTTTACTAGACAAGCAATATTATAATAAAAAAAAAGTTTCTTTAGGAGCCAACAAATCCACATTTGTGGCAACTATAATAATGATTGTCTCTAAAATGATATTAATGTTCTGAAAGAAAAGTTTTCACTACAAAAAATATATGTTTTGTCTAGAATATACTTTTTGAGAAAATAAATTCCAAACAAATATCTAAGGAAAATGGGTGCGGAATTGGTTAGGCGCATTTTATACACCAACGTATGGATTCCCTTAATGCCATATTATATCTACTGCCTTTAACAAGAATATATTGTCTGATCAAAATTTCGGACTTGAGACTTTTTGCGAAAATATATTCCAAACAAATCTCTAGGGAAAATGGGTGCGGAATTGGTTAGGCGCATTTTATACAACAAGCGTGGATTCCCTTTATGCCATATTATATCTACTGCATTTAACAAAAATATATTATCTGATTAAAACTTCGAGTTTGAGAAATGAAAACATTTCCCAACACATATAACTGAAGGACCAATGAGATTATATTATATTAATAAATTATTTTGGGTAAATGTCCCTTTATGCCATGTTACATCTACTGACCATTAGATTATTATGTAGATTGTTCCAGTATTGATGGTCATGTTTTTGTCTAAAATATACTTTTTGAGAAAATAAATACCAAACAAATCTCTAAGGAAAATGGGTGCGGAATTGGTTAGGCGCATTTTATACAACAAGCGTGGATTCCCTTTATGCCATATTGTATCTACTGCCTTTAACAAAAATATATTATCTGATTAAAACTTCGAGTTTTAGAAATGAAAACATTTCCCAACACATATAACTGAAGGACCAATGGGTTTATATTACATTAATAAATGATTTTGGTAAATGTCCCTTTATGTCATGTTACATCTACTACCCAGTAGATTATTATGTAGATTGTTCCAGTATTGATGGTCAAGTTTTTGTCTAAAATATACTTTTTGAGAAAATAAATTCCAAACAAATCCCTAAGAAAAATTGGTGTGGAATTGGTTAGGCGCATTTTATACAACAAGCACGGATTCCCTTTATGCCATATTATATCTACTGCCTTTAACAAAAATATATTGTCTGATAAAAATTTCGGATTTGAGAAAAGAAAACATTTTCCAACACATATAACTGAAGGACCAATGGGTTTATATTACATTAATAAATGATTTTGGTAAATGTCCCTTTATGACATGTTACATATACCGCCCATTAGATTATTATGTAGATTGTTCCAATATTGATGGTCATGTTGGTTTAATTGTCTACACAAAAAACCTGGAAGATATACATATTCAGACAAGCAATCAAATCCTTGAACTCTACATTTCTCACTACCGAAAATCCCTCAACCAGATGGCTGAGTAATTCAGTATGCACTTAATGTAATATAACAATTTGTTATGCATCCAACAGTCTCAGAGCTCAGAGCATTGGAAGAATATTTGTAGATTGTAGGCCGGTGCGATCTTCCTTTTTTGCGATAAAACCCCGTAATTTTACAAAGTATTAAAAGAAATTTACAAAATATTAAGGACAAATTTCTTTAAAATAATGAAATTTAAATTAAAATAAAATAATTTTTTTTTTCATTAAATTTAGGACACAAATTTTGTAAATTTGCATCCCTCTGTTAAAGACGCATGTGTTTGAAATAAAGCTAATTTTCATTAAGGTAAAGAAACACATTTTTGATTAAAAAAATTGTCTTTAAATTAACTGAAATATTGAAAGTTAAGATTTAAGATAAAAACGCTTCAAATATAGGCTAAGACTTATTTTGAAGTTTAAAGTTTTTTTTTTGGAATTATTAAAACATTTTTTACTTTGAAGTATCCGTTATAATTTGGATTTTTAAACTGACAATTGTTTGTACGTGAGAACCTTTATTAATAAACTGCGAAAAGAGAATGCAAATTTCATAAATGAGATCTGAATCCTATTTAAAGCTAGATAGGTCGCTAAAAAATTTCTTTATTGTAAAGAAGCCACATCTTTGGCTCGGTATCAATACCAAAATCCTTAAGGGAAGGTCAAAATCTTTTGATCCAAGTAAACTTTTTTTTTGAATGTAGCTTCCTAAAAAATATATTGATTTTAAAGATTTTTTTGAGTGTATATAAACCAAAAAATACAAAATCAAAAAAAAAAAACAAAATAAAATAAAATAAAATAAAATGTTCAAATATCGCCACAAATAAAATATTTTGTTATTGTTTTTATTGTTTAATATAAATAAGACATTCGGTATATAAATAAAACAAATCCCAACCATAAAAATGTAACCACAAAATAATAAAACATTTTGAAACAACTAAAAATGAGAAGAAAAAAACTTATAAAATCTAAAACAGATCATCGTGAAGAAATCTATAAATAATAAATAATAATTTATAAATAAATAATAAATAAATAATAAATTATTTATTCTTTTCCTCTGTTGGTGAAGCTACACTTGTAGTTTAGTCAATGCATGGTTTTAAGCTGAAATCAAAAACAACAACAATTTATTTAAAATAATTTTAAAGTGTATCGAAAACTCCAATTTTATTTTTTATTCCTATAAATAAAGTGAAAAAATGTGATTGTGATAATTGATTTTATAAAATTTTATATAATTTACAAGCCTCTTATGCTCAACCCCGCCTTAAGAGGGGCTTCATTAAAATGGGAAACACGTCTGAAGACAAGAAATTGTTTAAATTAAAAAAAAAAACCTAGTTTAAAATATGTTATCAGGTGATTAAAACAAATGCATCATTAGAGGGCACACATAATAAAATGTGATGTCTTAAAAACTCCCATTAAGTTTTACAATTTAAACAAAAAAAAATCTACCCAAACATATCAGGAGGCTTAATGAATAAAACTGCTGATTTAAAAGACCATCCGTGGTATAATTTTTCAAATTCCTGTCTACAAGATCAAATATATGAAATATATGTAATATTTCCAAAAAGAAGTTGGTTTTGCCGACGCTAATTACCATGAAAAAATTTGCAAAATATTTTACTATGTAAAATAAGAGAAAAATTTTATTTTTTTTTATATAAACAAAAATATATAAGACGTGGTGTAAAATTTTTATTATATGCAGAAAAAAATTGCGGCCCAAAATATTGGTCCATGTACACTTAAATTCTAAATCATAAAGATTTAATTAGTTTCTATAATATCAAATAAAAAATTAATTCATTATTACTTAGTGAGATGATATATACACAAAAAAGTTTACATGAGTAGTACTCCGATCCATTTCATTGTAATTCACTAAACTGACCTCTGAATGCTTTGAATTGCTTAAATAAATGAAAATAACAAATGCCTTTTTATAGCCGAGTCCGAACGGCGTACCACATTGCAGTGAAACCACTTAGAAAAGCTTTGAAATCTTCAGAAATGTCACCAGCATTACTGAGGTGGGATAATCCACCGCATAAAAACTGTTTGGTATTTGGTCGAAACTGGGTTCGAATCCACCACCCTGTGTATGCAAGACGGGGATGCTAACCATTGCACCACGGTGGCTCAATATTTCTGTTAATTTAAGAACCATTTTTTTTAATAAAAAAAAATGTTTCTTTATTTTAAGGAAAAATTGCTTTAATTCAAAGACATACAGATTTAGCGGAGGGAAACAAATTTCTATAATTTGTATCCTAAATTGAATAAAAAAAACCAACATTTTGAAGCATTATTTGAAAGAAATTTGCCCTTAATATTTTTTGAAATGTGCATACTAAAATTTAGTTTGCGTAATCTTTAATATCATGTAAATATTTTTTCAGTGTGCAGTAGATTTATTAACACAAAAAAATTAACAAAGGATATGAGTGTTATTTTAGTTAAAATTTTCTTCATTAAAAAAATTTCCTTAATATTGTGTCGATAGCTTGTCCTAAAATTTAATTTACTTATTTCTTCATTTTAGGTCAATATTTTTTTTTAGTGTATTCAGTTTTTATTCATTTTTCAATAAAAACTGAATATATGGGGCTAAATGAAAATTGGATTTTTTGTGAGTGTATTTTGTAAATTGTAGTTAAAAAAATACAAAATATTGGAAAAAATTTTAAAATTTTACTTCTCCAAGTGGTGCCGTTTTTTGTTCATTTGAACTTCGAATCTGCTATACGCTTCTTCACTGAAAAAAATATTTACGTTATTACTCAATCTAAATTTTAGGATGGGCAATTTACATAATACTAAGGACAAATTTCTTTTTTATACATTTTTTATTTATTTTTTATTAAATTTAGGGCTTAAAATTTTGGAAATTTGCGTCTCTCCGTTAAAGTTGTATGTCTTTGAACTTAAAGTAAGGAATTTTTAATTTAATAAACTTGTCGAAGACGTTTTGTCGTTAGAGCTAGGTGATGTGACTTTAAAATGGATGTCTTTCTTGACCTAAAAGAAAATTCTTATGAACTGATTTCAATTTGGTTTTCAAAGTTCTTCAATGTATAAATAAAATTATCTTCCTTTCAATGCGAAAATTAATTGAAGTAAAGACAATATCTTTGGAACTAGTTAAGTGTTTTTTTTTCAGTGTAGGTTCATGAGCTAAACTCCAATAGCTTAATCCTGAAACCATTGAAACATTTAGCCCCCAAAAAAAAATTAAAATTTTCATTATACCTTGAATAATTAAATTGGTTCTTTTTTATTCCTGTCCAACTTCAAATTATTTCTCTTAAATGTTTTTTTTTTTCTTTTTTTTCGGTTCTTTTCGTTTTGCAAACGTCTGCAAAAATAGGGATAACTTTTTTTTTTGCCCACTCTTCGGTTCGAGCACTTTTGGAGCTAGTGGATTTTCATTTCAATACACTTTGGACAATTTTCGTTTTTTTTTTCACAAACCAGCTTACTCCTATTTCCTGCTGAGAAGAATATCGCCCCCCTCCATACCAAGAAAAAAAGCGCATTAATTCACCAAATGTCTAGCAGGCTATTAGGGTGGCCGGGGGCAAGAGGAATGCAAAAACTGAAGGCCAAAAATAG
The DNA here is from genome assembly GCF_050003625.1 of Haematobia irritans. Taxonomy (NCBI): domain Eukaryota; kingdom Metazoa; phylum Arthropoda; class Insecta; order Diptera; family Muscidae; genus Haematobia; species Haematobia irritans. Next base: position 145,902,314 of record NC_134397.1, on the reverse strand, counting down.
AAGCATAAATGAAGAAAAAACTTCAACAAATTTCAATTAGAAAAAAATTAAATACCCTCCAATCTCGCTCTCTCCAAACACAGACAGAGAAAAAACTAATGCCCAAAAAAATGCCATTAAAATAGCAAAAAAAAAACGACCGAAAATCTAGTGCTAACAAAAGTTCTGGTCAAAATTATTCGTTGCTTTTGTTTTCCTTTTTTTGCAAGAGTTTTTATTTTAATTTTTACGAATTCGGGAGTTTTTCTTGCACTTTTTTTTGTTTTTGAATCATTTTATAGCAACGAATTTTATACACCTTCTTCATTAGGTTTGTTTTTTCGTGAGTTCATCTCGTCCCGTCTATTCATCTCCTTCAATTCTAGTTGAAGTTCTTAACTAAACTTTGCCGTCGGGATTTCCGTAACTATGATGGCTCCCCCACAGATTTTTTTTTGGATGATACTGTAAAAAAATTCACTCATCCACAGCTGAAAATATAAAAACGTAATGAAAATATATGAAAAAAATTAACAGACATTTTTTATGGCATCATAAGAAAACAAAGACAAAACGTTTATGTGTGTGTGTGTGTTGGTGTGTCTCTCACAAAATCATCTGAAAGGAAGTAGCCCTAGAGAATAGACGTCTTGTCTTAATTTCTTGTTTTTTTTTTTGAGATTTTCTTTTACCAATAAATCCAAAAATTATAGACTGATGAATTACAATGGAAAACTCTTTGCAATGGCCACAAAAGATTAATTAATGAAATTTGTCCTAACTGCAAACTAGATTTGAATGGGAGATTATAGATGACCATACATATTTTGTTTTTTTTTTGGCAAGTTACAAAAACTCTTTCTCTCTGTGTCTGGGATTACCTTGTAATATAAATTTCTTTAAAAGCCTTAAAATATCCTAAATCACTATGAGGTAAAGGCATAATAATTTTAAAATTGGTCCTAGACCCCCCAAAGACCTACTCTGAATCAAGTCCTAGCCCAAAGGGGCTAGTTTTAGTGACACATTTGTTATTCGTAGAAATAATTAACACCAACATTTTTCAATTTTAATGTTAATATAATTTGGAAAAAACAACAAATTAAAGGTTAATTGATATAATGACAATATGACAAATTTGATTAATATTTCAATTCACAACAAAATTCAATGAAATAAAGTAATTGAATCAGATAAATTTTTTATTGGCTTAATTAAGTGTTGATTACCGAGATTTATATTCATTGATTAAAACACTTTCTTTTAAAAATGAATTCATTCAATTAAAATTTGATTCAATTCAATTTTGTCGTGTTGTCATTATATCCCAGCAAAAACATTTGCAAGTTCTTCTTAACTCATTACTTTTAATGTCACTCGAGCCAACAACTACTCTTCCGAAATTTGGAAAAAATTTTACCAAAACTCTACTGAACAAAAAAACTTATTTTACAAAAATTTTATTTCTATAGAATTTTTTTTTTCAAAATTTTATTTTTGTAGAGAATTTTGTCAAAAATTTATTTCTACAGAAAATTTTGTCAAAATTGCATTTCTATCGAAAATTTTGGCAAAATTGTATTTCTATAGAAAATTTTATCACAATTTTATTTCTATAGAAAATTTTGTCAAATTGTTTGTTTCTACAGAAAATTTTGTCATAAATTTATTTCTATAGAAAATTTTGTCAAAGTGCTTGTTTCTATAGAAATAATATTTGTCATAAATTTATTTCTATAGAAAATTTTGTCAAAATTTTATTTCTATAGAATATTTTGTCAAAATTTTGTTTCTATAGAAATTTTTGTCAAAATTTTATTTTTAGAGAAAATTTTGTCAAAGTTATATTTTTATAAAAAATTTTGTTCAAAATTTTATTTTTATAGAAAATTTTGTCCAAATTTTATTTTTATAGAAAATTTTGTCAAAATTTTATTTCTACAAAAAGTTTTGTCAAAATTTTATTTCCACAGAAAATTTTGTCAAATTGTTTGTTTTTATAGAAAATTTTGTCAAATGTTTTGTTTTTATAGATAATTTTGTCAAAATTTTATTTCTATAGAAAATTTTTTCAAAATTTTGTTAAATTTTAATTTCTATAGTAAATTTTGTCAAAATTTTATTTCTTTAGAAAATTTTGTCAAAATGTTATTTCTATAGAAATAAAATTTGGAATTTTGTCAAAATTTTATTTCTATAAAAAATTTTGTCCAAATTTTATTTCTATAAAAAATTTTGTTCAAATTTTATTTTTATACAAATTTTGTAAAATTTATATTTCTATAGTAAATTTTTGTCAAAATTTTATTTCTGTGGAAAATTTTGTCAACATTTTATTTCCATAGACAATTTTGTCAAATGTTTGTTTCTATAGAAAATTTTGTCCAAATTTTATTTCTATACAAAAATTTATCAAAATTGTATTTCTATAGAATTTTTTGTCAAAATTAAATTTCTATAGAAAAGTTTTGCCAAAATTTCTATAGAAATAAATTTTGATAAAATTTATTTCTATAGAAATTTTTGTCAAAATTTTGTTTCTATAGAAATTTTTGTGAAAATTTTATTTCTATAGAAATTTTTGTCAATATTTTGTCAACTTTTTATCAAAATTTTATTTTTATAGTAAATGTTGTCAAAATTTTATTTTTATAGAAAATTTTATCAAAATTTTATTTCTATAAAAAGTTTTGTCAAAATTTTATTTCTATTGAAAATTTTGTCAAAATTATATTTCTATAGAAAATTTTATCAAAGTTTTATTTCTATATAAAATTTTGACAAATTGTTTGTTTCTATAGAAATAAATTTTGTCATAAATTTATTTCTATAGACATTTTTGTCAAAATTTTATTTCTATAGAACTTTTTGTCAAATTGTTTGTTTCTATAGAAAATTTTGTCAAAATTTTATTTCTATAGAACTTTTTGTCAAAATTTTATTTCTATAGAAATTTTTGTCAAAATTTTATTTTTATAGAAAATTTTATTTTTATAGAAAATTTTTTTAAAAATTCTATTTCTATAAAATTTTTGTCAAAATTTTATTTCTATAGAAAATTTTGTTAAAATTTTATTTCTATAGAAAATTTTGTCAAGATTTTATTTCTGTAGAAAATTTTTTCAACATTTTATTTCTACAGACAATTTTGTCAAATTGTTTGTTTCTATAGAAAATTTTGTCATAAATTTATTTCTATAGGGAAATTTGTCAAAATTTTATTTCTATAGAATGTTTTGTCAAATTTTTATTTCAATCTAAAATTTTGTCAAATTGTTTGTTTTATAGAATATTTTGTCAAATTTTTTGTTTTTATAGATAATTTTGTCAAAATTTTATTTCTATCGAAAATTTTGCCAAAATTTTGTTAAATTTTTATTTCTATAGTAAATTCTGTCAAAAGTTTATTTCTTTAGAAAATTTTGTCAAGATGTTATTTCTATAGAAATAAAATTTGGAATTTTGTCAAAGTTTTATTTCTATAAAAAATTTTGTCCAAATTTTATTTTTATATAAATTTTGTAAAATTTTTATTTCTATAGTAAATTTTGTCAAAATTTTATTTCTGTAGAAAATTTTGTCAACATTTTATTTCTACAGACAATTTTGTCAAATTGTTTGTTTCTATAGAAAATTTTGTCATACATTTATTTCTATAGGAAAATTTGTCAAAATTTTATTTCTATAGAATGTTTTGTCAAATTTTTATTTCAATCTAAAATTTTGTCAAATTGTTTGCTTAATAGAATATTTTGTCAAATTTTTTGTTTTTATAGATAATTTTGTCAAAATTTTATTTCTATCGAAAATTTTGTCAAAATTTTGTTAAATTTTTATTTCTATAGTAAATTTTGTCAAAATTTTATTTCTTTAGAAAATTTTGTCAAGATGTTATTTCTATAGAAATAAAATTTGGAATTTTGTCAAAGTTTTATTTCTATAAAAAATTTTGTCCAAATTTTATTTTTATATAAATTTTGTAAAATTTTTATTTCTATAGTTAATTTTGTCAAAATTTTATTTCTGTAGAAAATTTTGTCAACATTTTATTTCTACAGACAATTTTGTCAAATTGTTTGTATAGAAAATTTTGTCATAAATTTATTTCTATAGGAAAATTTGTCAAAATTTTATTTCTATAGAATTTTTTGTCAAAATTTTATTTCTATAGAAAATTTTGTCAAAATTTTATTTCTATAGAAAGTTTTGTCAAAATTTTATTTCTATAGAAAATTTTGTCAAAATTTTATTTCTATAGAAAATTTTGTCAAAATTTTATTTCTATAGAAAATTTTGTCAAAATTTTAGTTCTATAGAAAATTTTGTCAAAATTTTATTTCTATAGAAAATTTTGTCAAAGTTTTATTTTTATAGAAAATTTTGTCAAAATTTTATTTCTATAGAAAGTTTTGTCAAAATTTTATTTCTATAGAAAATTTTGTCCAAATTTTATTTCTATAGAAAATTTTGTCAAAATGTTGTTTCTATAAAAATTAAATTTGGAATTTTGTCAAATTGTTTGTTTCTACAGAAAATTTTTTCATAAATTTATTTCTATAGAAAATTTGTCAAAATTTTATTTCTAGAATGTTTTGTCAAAATTTTATTTCGTTTTGTTTTGTTATTGTTGCTTTTGTTCTTTAATCACTGTTGTTGTTTTTGTTTTCAGCTTAAAACCATGCATTGACTAAACTACAAATGTAGCATAACCAACAGAGGAAAAGAATGTTTGTCAAATTTATTTGGGCAAAGCCCTATAGACTGCAAGATGGTTGAATGGACGCACGTTTCGGAATTACCACATTCCTCATCAGCATCCTCTACTTGCAGCAAAACTATCAACCAATTATCAGAATAAATTCAGGCAGTTCATTAAACCCAACAATGAACCACACTTGAACCTTCCGAAAAAAGGTTTTACATGATAGCCGGCTTGTGCTGAAATAAATTCGTACAAACATATCTCTTTTCCTTTGCCACCGTCAAATCAACGATTTTGTCAAAATTTTATTTCTATAGAAAATGTTGTCAAAATTTTATTTCTATAGACATTTTTGTTAACATTTTATTTCTATAGACATTTTTGTCGACATTTTATTTTTATAGAAAATTTTGTCAAAATTTTATTTCTATAGAAAATTTTGTCAATGTTTTATTCTATGGAAAATTTTGTCAAAATTTTATTTCTATAAAAAATTTTGTCAAATATTTATTTCTATAGAAAATTTTGTCAAAATTTAATTTTTATATAATATTTTGTCAAAATATTATTTCTATAGAAAATTTTGTCAAAATTTTATTTCTTTACAAAATTTTGTCAAAATTTTATTTCTATAGAAGGTGTATGAGGTACCTCTTACTTGAAGAGAAATATTTAACAAAATCTACTAAAACATCAAGAAATCTACCAATCTACCAAACAGTAAAGAATATACCATGTTCAATAGAACTCTAAAATCTGTGGCAACCGTGGTTGAAATTCCCATGGTCCGCGTACGGAATGTTTGTCAGGGCTTCAATACTGTCTTTAGAACATTTTTCCGCTAATATTCGGCATTTATATTGACCCCATGGGCAATGAGTACGAGTGGGGAGCGACCAACAGCCGTTACGGGGACTACACCATCACCTCTCTGGATTTAGTTCCATTTTTCAATATGTTTTGCATCCATTATTGAGCAAGTTTTTCTTTACCACTGCGGCTGGACTTCCATCAAATCTGGCTTTCAGTTTTCGAATCATTTCTAATATAGTTAGTTATAGAATTGACATTATTTGAAAAAAATCTCGGAAGCAAAAGCTTGTCGTGGCTTGTAAGTAATTTAATGAAAACAAAAATTTATACAGTGCACGCTAAAAATCATCGTATTGTAGCTACCAAACACTAAAGGTACTAAACACAAAGATTTATTTGGCTTTAAAAGAGCAACTTTATCAATTGGTTGAAAAGTTCGTTTCAAAGCAAAGAATTTTTGGAACTTTCAAAAAAAAAAGAAAAAAAGCTTAGAAACAAGCAGAAGACACGCAAATTAATTCTGGAGCGGCTTAGATAAAAATTCACTTTTGTCTACATTTCAATAGAAACATGTCGAAAATAAAATAGGTCAAATACTGCTAAAAAGAGCATGAAATGAGTTTTTCCCGTCTAAAGTCAAATTGGCAACGTTGTTGGTATTCGAAATTAATCGATACTTATACCAACCACTTCTTATGTAGAAGCTTTGTTTAATTTACTAATTGATAATGATTATAAGCAATCGCTGCAACATTTATCATAATTTCGAATATATTTGAAAAATACTTAATAAGAAAATGGAATTTAGTTTATTTAATATTTCGTTGCAGAGGAAAGAAAGGAAATATTTGTGCAACAATATCCCATTTTTTGATTGCTGGGTTAGACGTGATATTTTCAAAAACTAAAATATGAATAAATTTTGATAACAAACCAAATAAAAAATGGGCGATTTCTCAAATACATATAGAAGAAATAAAAAACAAAACATAATAATGGAATAAAAATATAATAAAATTAAAATAAAATAAATATTAAAAATATAATAGTATAAATAAACAAATCAAATAAAAAATAAAAAAAAAAACATTGTAGTAAATAAATAATTAAACTACGAAGCAAAAGATTTTATAAAACAATATTTTATAAATAAATAATTAAACTACGAAGCAAAAGATTTTATAAAACATTACCAAAGCAAATTTCTAAATTAGCTGCATTTCTTATTTCTTTATTTATTATTATTATTTTTTTTAAATTATTATTATGTTTTGTTTTTTAATATTTTAGATTTTAGTTAAAAATAAATAAATTATGCAAGATAATAGAAAACACAAAAAAAGAAAATATCTATAGAAACCAAGAAAACTACAAACTACAACCTGCAAAAACAAATTAATGACAAAAATTATTTAATTACATAAATAGTGTTACAATAATAAATCTATAAAAGTGCAATCAATCAATCAAACAATTATTTTGCAAAAACCACACACACAAAAAAAGAACTCATCAAATATTTCTATGAATTTATGCTAAAACCGTATACAAATAATATTAATTATGTTTTATTTTCTTTTTGGCTAATAATTAAAAAAGTTCAATCAGCAACAAATTGCAACTTTTGAATTGTTTGCAACAATAATAACAATAACAAATGGAAATAAAACTAAAACAACAACAACAACAAAATATATATATTTAACAATCTAAACAATAATGCAACATAATCAGAAAATATAAGAACAGCAATAAATCAGCAACAACATCAACCATAACCACATATCATTTGTGTAACCAGAAAAAAAAGACATTTAAATTTTATTTTCCAAAATATTTAGAAGAAAAAAAGTCACACAAGAAAATTTCTTTTGGATTTGGAATAAACAAGCGGCAATTTTAATATTTAACAATAGCATCAGAAAACTTTACTTAACGAAATTAAAAAAAGAAGGCGTTTTTTAAAAAACAACAACAGTATATAAAAATTAACAACAACAAGCAAAATCTTTTGTATATAATATACACAAAATAAAAAACCTTCAACTTCAGCATATAAAAATCTTCTCTCCAATACCATTTCCTGGGGATACGTTTTGAATACAACAACCTGCTCTTCCCTGGCATCCACCGGCCTCCCCAAAACCCGCCCCCACCTCATCGAAAGCCTTACCAGCTTATTGTATTTAATCAACAGCATCATCATCATCAGCATTATCACCAAGGGATAAGGGTGATGTGTTTTCTTTTTTCGTCTTAACCAGAAATATTGAGTGGTAATTACATATATACATATAACACCAACAACGACATTACCATTACAAAAAAAAAGTATCCAACTTTTGGTGCCTGTTTGGCCCCGGGTTAAAATTAAAACAAACCACCATCTGTAGCCAATATTGGGGAAAGGACTAAAAATCACCATTGTAAAGCAATTTTTTAACAACAGCAATTCCATGGAAGTGCGTAAATAAACAACAAATACATTGACAGCCATTGCAGATGAGAACACCACTTTATAATACCATTGCATATTTTTGGGGGCCATAGAACAGCCAAAATCCAAACGAAAAACAGGCAACTGCATTAAATTAAAAATTTCCACATTGCAAAGTACAGCCTTGGGCATCAGTATCAGCATCATCAAACCCCCCCCCCCCCCCCTTGCCATCTACAGAATATTGCATAATAAATTTACGCATTAACAGTGGGGGGAAAAAGGTAGAAAAACGCATTGTGACTGACCCCCTCTTACCAGGAAAAAAACACAGAGAACCACAAACAGCAGACAAAAAAGTGCTCCCAAAACGCTGCCTTCATTCAAACCCTTCAGCTTCAGCCCCCAATCGACCCATTCACAAACCAAAAAAATAAATAAAACAAGGATAGTACAGTCGAAACACCGTTTGTTTTGCCATAAAAATCTTTGGCATTTACGCACATTTCTGTTGTTGTTTTTATTCGCAAGCGTTGTTTTTTTGTTCGTTGTTTCCAATGCGTTTTTTCACTGCATTTTTTTCTGCTGCCCGTTAAGTTGAGCTGTTTTATATTAACCGTTGTTATATCTACACACACACACACATACGAACGCGTCTATATAACAATCAACATCATTCAATTTATATAAATAAAGCAAGCAAACCAAGTCTCTCACACACACACACACTCGCACGCATCCAGACAAAAAGAGAAAGAGAACAACGGCACGCATATATGCGTATATGTGAAAAACCAAAAAAAAAAACAAAAAAGAAAGGACTCTTCATCACTACCACTACTCCAAATCACTACTGACAACATTGGCCGCCCCATTATCATACATCAGAGCGACTGTTGGGGGGGCGATATATGAAAATTTGCCTGAAAACGCGTTTGTTTCATCGAAATTGTTGCGGAAATACAAAAATATGATGCTATGCACATCAGCGCCTATGAAGCATGTACGTATGTATAAATATACAAAAATTCAGACATATACGAAATATAAAAAAAAAATAACCTCCTATATACTATGTACTTATATATCTACCAGTGTCCATTTTGTTTTTTAATTTCTTTTATATACAAAAAAAAAAACATCCACTTTATATACAATTGTTCTGTTTATATACATAAACGTATGTACATGTATATTTGCTTCACCATAATCTCTTTAAAAAAAATTAATTAATTTTTCTCTTCAATGACACTTTTTTTAAAAACAAATTTTTTGGTGAGGGATCTTCTTTCCAAAGTGTGTTTTTTTATCCTCTTTTTTATCTCGCTCTCGCTCTGGTGCATTTATGTTTATTTCACACTTTTTAAATAGCTTAATTGCCAGAGTTTTCAATTTTAATTTATACCTATCACCTTGAGGTATACATATATAAGTGTAAGGTTCGGTTCCAGTAAAATCCTTAATTTATATTCCATAAATTCTACACAGAAAAAAAAGTAAACTACATTATGGGAAAAATTAACTATCTCGTGCGAAAAGTGAACTAAATTGTATTCCAAATTTTTTAGATTCATTAAACTAACGAAAATTTTCCGATATTTTTGGATTTTTAATTACCATTTACGAAATTCATCTTCCTCGAAAAGAAAAAATTAACTAAAAATAAAGAAAAAAATCTTAAGCGCCATTTTAACCACGCTGTAGTTCATTCTTACTATTTTTGAGAAGTGTACGAAAAACTTCTTCTGTTTTAGTTAGAATTGAACTAACTTGTATGCGATTAGTTCAATTCTAACATTTAGTTCATAAAATTTTTGAAACATACTTGGAATAAAGAAAAAATCGTTGGACTGGGGAAAATTTCTTAAAAAAATTTAAAAATGAACTAAAAACAAAATAACATCTTTGCAATAAATATTAGTTCATTTTAGCATCAGTTTTAAAACAGACTTTTTTCTGTGTACACTTGAAAGAATTTCCAATTTTTTATATATAAGTTTTGTTAGGGGATCATCCTTGGATTTCAGAACCCAGCAAAAAATTGGAAGTACTTCTAAATGGACAACTCTAAAAGCACTTCCAAATATGTCCTACCAAAGATGTTCTTTATTTTAGATACTCAAGAAGTTCCTTTATTTAAATTATTTTTATAACTTTTTATACCCTCCACCATAGGATGGGGGTATATTAACTTTGTCATTCCGTTTGTAACATATCGAAATATTGCTCTAAGACCCCATATTCTGGGTCGTGGTGAAATTCTGAGTCGATCCGAGCATGTCCGTCCGTCCGTCTGTTGAAATCACGCTAACTTCCGAAAGAAACAAGCTATCGACTTGAAAATTGGCTCAAGTAATTATTATAGATGTAGGTCGGATGGTATTGAAAATGGGCCATATCGGTCCACTTTTACGTATAGCCCCCATATAAACGGACCCCCAAATTTGGCTTACCGATCCTCTAAAAGAAGCAAATTTCATCCGATCCGTCTGAAATTTTGTACATGGTGTTAGTATATGGTCTCTGTGGACCATGCAAAAATTGGTCCATATCGGTTCATAATTATATATAGCCCCCATATAAACCGATCCCCCGATTTGGCCTCAGGAGCCTCTAAGAGAAGCAAATTTCGTCCGATCCGGCTGAAAATTGGTACATGGTGTTGGTATAGGGTCTCTAATGACCATGCAAAAATTGGTCCACATCGTTCCATAATTATATATAGCCCTCATATAAACCGATCACCAGATTTGACCTCCGGAGCCTCTTGGAAGACCAAAATTCATCTGATTCAGGTGAAATTTGGTACGTGGTGTTAATATATGGCCTCAAATACCAATGCAAAAATTGGTCGAAATCGGTCCATAATTATATATAGCCCCCATATAAACCGATCCCCAGATTTGACATCCGGAGCCCCTTGGAAGAGCAAAATTCGTCCGATTCGGTTGAAATTTGGTACCTGGTGGTAGTATATGATATTTAACAACCATGCAGGAATTGGTTCATATCAGTCCATGATTATATATAGCCCCCATATAAACCGATCCTCAGATTTGACCTCCGGTGCCGTTTGGAGAAGCAAAATTCATTCGATCGGGTTGATCTTTATTTTTTATGATATTTAACAACCATGCCAAAAGTGGTCCATATCAGTCCATAATCATATATAGCCCCCATATAAACCGATCCCGAGATTTGGTTTTGGAGCCACTTTCATTTGGTACATTGTCTCTAACAACCTTGCAAGAATTGGTCCATATCGGTCTATAATTATATATAGCCCCCATATAAACCGATCCCCAGAGTTGACCTCCGTTGCCTTTTGGAGAAGCAAAATTCATACGATCTGATTGAAATTTAGTACGTGGTGTTAGTATATGGTCTCTAAAAACCATGCAGGTATTGGTCCATCCCCCCATGATCCCTCATATAAACCGATCACGAGATTGGGTTTGGAAACCTCTTGGAGGAGCAAATTTCATCCGAGTCAGAGTTGACCTCCGTTGCCTTTTGGAGAAGCAAAATTCATCCGATCTGATTGAAATTTAGTACGTGGTGTTAGTATATGGTCTCTAAAAACCATGCAGGTATTGGTCCATCCCCCCCATGATCCCCCATATAAACCGATCACGAGATTGGGTTTGGAAACCTCTTGGAGGAGCAAATTTCATCCGAGTCAATTGAAATTTGGTACATTGTGCTATTATGCGGCCGTTAACAACCATGTTTAAGTACTACCACAACCCAAGTAATTCGATTGTGGATGACAGTCTTTCGTAGAAGTTTGTACGCAATCCATTGTGGAGGGTACATAAGGTTTGGCCTGGCCGATCTTACTGCCGTATATACTTGTTTATTTTTTTTTTAATTTTTTTGATTTTCTATTCTTTTCTGCGAGATTTAATTGTCCGAAACTTAAATTTTCACTTAAAACTGCCTAATTCCGTACTTTCTAAGACTTGGCCAAAAGGACTGCATCGGAAGTGGATGCGCTTTAAAAGAAATGCTTGTGGAACAACTTCGAATTTTTTTTCTGGGTATGTTATCTTTATAGAATTCGGAGAATCGATACGATTTCTACGCTCATAGAAAAACTATTACCATACGGGCTCAAATCTATACGGTACGTTATTGATAGTTAGCCAACCCTAATTGTTTCAATGCCCTTAAAAAACCGAGCAAAGTGCTGGTTCCCTTCCCCAACCAAATATCAAAATATAACGGAGCGTATAATATTCGTCCGAGAACTATGTCTATCCCTAGAAGACCATTGTTGTATATGATCTTAAACTGAGGCCAATCTAAAGGTTAAAAATCTTGTATATATTTTTACAAAGGTCGAAAAAAGGTCAATAGCCTTTAAAAGATTTATTTCGAGATAAGCATTTGCACTTGTCCAATGACACTTCTCAGTTTTCGCCACATTATGTGGGGTTTTTCTTCAAAGTCTACAACAGCAATAAATTCCAAACGTTAAAAAACCGCATGAATAATTTCAACCAATACTCTCTGACTCAATTGAGGGATTTTCATCACCCTAGTTTGCGTCAATGTCCCCAAAAGTTTTGAATCATTACGCTTTTGGATAAGTCATGGAGCTATTTTCAAAACATGTGGTTTTTAAGCGTTTCTTGTTTTTTTTTTCTATATAAATTTGTACTATAATTAAATAAATATTGCATTCTTTTTTTTTGTGAAATGTGATAAATTACCAATATTTTAATTCAGTAGCTTCAAAATGGTATTATAGTCAAAAAGTGCTTTGAAAAATTTGTGATTGTAAGAGTGATTATATCAAGCCGTTTAAGAGAGAGAAAATAGATTTTGGAAATTATAATTTATGGTGTTTGTTAGTTAACGACGCCAACGACTAGACAATCGGTAGGTACCTATCAACGTGGACATGGTTTCATTGATATGACAACAAATATTGAACTTGTAGGGTTTACGACTTTTTTAAAAATTTGGAAAAGTCGACTTTTCGTATTCATAACCTTCGAACATACGAAACTTTGGCCTAAAATTAAAATCTTTTTAAACATTTGGGATTTTTTTTATTAATTTATTTGTAATTATAACAAATTATGAAATTAAATACATATAACATAAAGTGTAAGTTACTAACAACTAAGAAAAGAGCAACAGTTTTGATTTTTTCGACTTTTTTAAAATTGGAAAAAATCGATTTTTTGAAAATTTAGAAAAATCAACTGCTTTTAATTTTCACTAAATATACATAAAAATAAGTCAGTTTTTTTACTGTGTCATTTAATCTTCGAATTAAAGATAAATAAGCTAAAAAAATATATAAATAAATTTTGAGGACTTTTTCAAGGTTTTTCATGGATTTTTTTATATTTTGTGTGAGGAAAATATTTTTTTTCTTTTCGCTCTAGGACGCATAGTTTAATAGATACGCAAAAAAATCATAATAAAAAAATTTCGAGTTTTTCAAGATTTTCTGGAATGATTGTTTTTTTTTTTTTGTGCTCGTGATTACGAATTTAGATTCTTTTCGCCTTATGAAGCCTAGTATGGGAGATATAAGCAAAATAAGTTCTTCATATAAAAAATTTGATTTTTTTCACGGTTTTTATTATTTCGGCGTTGATCACGAATTTAGCTTCTTTTATGTTTCAGTACGCATAGTTGAGGACATATAAGCAAAATAAGTTTTTCGTATAAAACAAACCCAATGTTTTAAGGATTTTGATGGAAATGTTGACTTTTTGGTTGACTTTTTAGCTCCTGTTTGTTCTACGACGCAAGTTTAAAAGATTCCCGTATAAAACTTAATATTTTTTTCAGTTTTCCTGGAAATTTCGATTTTTAAGAGTAATTTATGGATTTTTTTGTTTTTTGGGCATAATCACGAATTTAATTTATTTTTGCTCTAGGACACATAAAATTGTATACCCTCTGTGGAACAGGGTATTATAAGTTAGTGCATATGTTTGCAACACCCAGATGGAGATGAGAGAGACCCATGGTTTCTTTGGAAATATTGTTTAGGGCCGATCCCTGAGTTGATCTAGCCACGTCCTTTCGTCTCACGTTTATTTTGAGAATAAAACTTTCGAACGGATTACCCCTGAAGCCTGAGTTTTGTCCTGATTTGCTTTAAGTTTTTTACAGGGAGTAGAATTAACGTTCTCGATATACATGTCAAATTTCATTGAAATCGGTTCAGATTTAGATATAGCTCCCATATATAACTTTCGCCCGATTTAGATTCGTATGACCACCGGAAGTCATAATTTCACTTCGATTAACTTGAATTTTTCACAAAGAGTACAAGTATTATTTTACCAATGTGTACCAAATTTGGTCACAATCGGCTCAAATTTAGGCATAGTCCCCATATGTTCCTTCAATTTGAGCATATATGGCCCAAACATGGCCAAATTTTGCTTGTAAAATCGCCAGTGCAAAAACAAAAGCTTGCAAAAATGAATACAATTTCCCGATACAATTTCGACCGATAAATCGTAAATATACTTTTACGAAATTGAATAAAAATGGCTTTAGATTTTAAGATTTCCCATATGTTTATACCCTGCACCACACTGAACAGGGTATTATTATACCCTTAATCATAGAATGGTGACAGGGGTATAATAAGTTTGTCATTCCGTTTGTAACACACTTTGAAATATCTATTTCCGACTACACCCTCAAAAAATCGCTTCTGTAACATATACCCCAAACGCATTTTGCTGTCAGGACTGGTCCAAACAAAATATTGTTTGTATTGTTCAAACATATTATGTTTCACCTTAGGACATACACTGCCAGAAAAAAATTTTAATGACATTTTCTTTGTGTGGATATATTTTAAGGCGCCAATTGGTTATTTCCATTATTTTACTTGCAGCATACTCTCTAGGTCTCTCTTTCTAAACACATATATGTAGGCTATTTTTAAATTAATATATGTTTGCATCTAAGCATATAATATTTACAAACATTTTATGTCCCGAACATAATATGTTCTAACATATTAACATATATGTCCCAAACAGACTATGCTAGTTTATGAACATCATATGCTTGCACTTAAAAATATTGTGTTAAAAATTTGAATTCCAAACATATAATATTTACACCCAAAGATATGAAAAACAGTCTTTTTCGTCCGTGTATATTCTTGATCAAGAAGAAATTCTAAGACGATATAACCATGGCCGTCTGTCTGTCTGTCTGTATGTTTGTTGTAATCACGCTACAGTCTTCAATAATGAAGCAATCGTGCTGAAATTTTGCACAAACTCGTTCGAAGATGGGCTATCTTCGAACGAAGATGGGCTATATCGGTCTAGGTTTTGATATAGTCCCCATATAAACCGACCTCCCGATTTGAGGTCTTGGTCTTATACAAACCGTATTTTTTAAGCAATTTGCCTTAAATTAGAAATCTAGAGGTATTTTAGGACCATAAAGAGGTGTGCCGAAAATGGTGGGTATCGTTCCATGTTTTGGTATAGCCCGCATATAGGCAGATCTCCCGATTTTACTTCTTGGGCTTATAGAAACCGTAGTTTTCATCCAATTTGCCTGAAATTAAAAATCTAGAGGTATTTGAGGACCATAAAGAGTTGTGCCAAAAATGATGAGTATCGGTCCATGTTTTGGTATAGCCCCATATAGACCGATCTCCCGATTTTGTTTCTTGGGCTTATAGAAACCTTAGTTTTCATCAAATTTGCCTGAAATTGGACATCTAGAGGTATTTTAGGACCACAAAATGGTATGCCAAAAATTGTGAGTATCGGTCCATGTTTTGGTATAGCCATGGGGATATATGGACCGATTTTACTTCTTGGACTTATAGAAACCGTAATTTTTATCCAATTTGCATGAAATTTTAAATCTAGAATTATTTTAGGACCGTAAAGAGGAGTGTCGAAATTGGTGAGTATCGGTCAATGTTTTCGTATAGGCCCCATATCGACCGATCTTCCGATTTTACTTTTTGGGCTTGTAGAAACCGAAGTTGTTGTTCAATTTGCCTGATATTGAAAATCTGGATGTTTTTTAGGACTATAAATAGTTGTGCAAGAAATGATTTTATTGTTTAGGATTCTAGAAACCGAGGTTTTTACCCAATTTGCTTGAAATTTTAAATCTAGAAATATTTTAGGACCACAAATACGGGTGCCGAAAACGGTGAATATCGGTCCATATTTTAGTATAGCCCCAATAAGACCGATTTCCCGATTTAACATTTTGGGTTTCTAGAAACCGTAGTTTTTATCCGATTTGCCTGAAGTTGTAAATATACTGATATTTTAGACTCACAAAAACGTGTATCGGATTTAAATTTTATCGGTCCATTTGGTATATCTCCATATAGACCTATTTAACTTCTTGAAAATTGCTTGAAACTGAATGTGAAATTTCCAGATTTAACTTCTCGTAATCATGTAAATAATTGGGGTGAAAATCTACAGATTTTAGATTTCAAATCATGGCGTTATGCCCTAATTTTATTGCACACTTACAAGAGATGATAATGATTCCTCTAAAAGTCAAACAAAAAGGGTTCGTATAAATCCAGGATCTGATATAGGCACAGGTTGAACGGGAAGTATACTGGTTGAACGGGTGGTATACTGGTTGAACTGCTCTTCTTGGGAGAATATCTGTCATCAAACTCCTCTGAAATTTGAAAGGAAACTATAATATTTGATTCATGGTGGTGGGTATTTAAGATTCGGCCCGGCCGAACTTACTTCTGTATATACTTGTTTTTTACTAGGTTAGGTTAGGTTAGGTTAGGTTAGGTTAGGTGGCAGCCCGATGTATCAGGCTCACTTAGACTATTCAGTCCATTGTGATACCACAGTGGTGAACTTCTCTCTTATCACTGAGTGCTGCCCGATTCCATGTTAAGCTCAATGACAAGGGACCTCCTTTTTATAGCCGAGTCCAAACGGCTTTCCACATTGCAGTGAAACCACTTAGAGAAGCTTTGAAACCCTCAGAAATGTCACCAGCATTACTGAGGTGGGTAATCCACCGCTGAAAAACTTTTGGTGTTCGGTCGAAGCAGGAATCGAACCCACGACCTTATGTATGCAAGGCGGGCATGCTAACCATTGCACCACGTCTGTAAGTCAATTAGTTTTTGAGATAGAACATCCTTTGTGGAGCAACTTTTGTTATTGTGAAAAAAATGGAAAAAAGTAATTTCGTGTTTTGATAAAATACTGTTTTCTGAAGGGAAAAAATACGGTGGAAGCAAAAACTTGGCTTGATAATGAGTTTCCGGACTCTACCCCAGGGAAATCAACAATAATTGATTGGTATGCAAAATTCAAGCGTGGTGAAATGAGCACGGAGGACGGTGAACGCAGTGGACGCCCGAAAGAGGTGGTTACCGACGAAAACATCAAAAAAATCCACAAAATGGTTTTGAATTACCGTAAAATGAAGATGATCGTGATAGCAGAGGCCTTAAAGTTATCAAAGGAACGTGTTGGTCATATTTGGATAGGAAGCTCTGTGCAAAATTGGTGCCGCGCGAGCTCTCATTTGACCAAAAAACAAAGTGTTGATGATTCTGAGCGGTGTTTGCAGCTGTTAACTCGTAATACACCCGAGTTTTTCCGTCGATATGTGACAATGGATGAAACATGGCTCCATCACTACACTCCTGAGTCCAATCGACAGTCAGCTGAGTGTACAGCGACCGGTGAACCGTCTCCGAAGAGTGGAAAGACGCAAAAGTCCGCTGGCAAAGTAATGGCCTCAGTTTTTTTTGGATGCGCATGGAATAATTTTTATCGATTATCTTGAGAAGGGAAAAACCATCAACAGTGACTATTATATGGCGTTATTGGAGCGTTTGAAGGTCGAAATCGCGACAAAACGGTCTCATATGGGAAAAAGTGTTGTTCCACCAACACAACGCACCGTGCCACAAGTCATTGAGAATGATTGCAAAAAATCATGAATTTGGCTTCGAATTGCTTCCCCACCCACCGTTTTCTCCATATCTGGCCCCCAGCGACTTTTTCTTGTTCTCAGACCTCAAAAGGATGCTCGCAGGAAAAAATTTGGCTGCAATGAAGAGGTGATCGCCGAAACTGAGGCGTATTTTGAGGCAAAACCGAAGGAGTACTACCAAAATGGTATCAAAAAATAGAAAGGTCGTTATAATCGTTCGTATCGCTCTTGAGGGGAACCCAAAAGGACACAAAATAGACACATTATTGCCAAAGACACAAAAATCGGTTCAGATTTAGATATAGCTCCCAAATATATCTTTCGCCCGATTTACACTTATATGGCCCCAGAGGCCACAGGTTTACTCCGACTTATATAAAATTTTTATCACAAATTTGGTTGTAATCGCTTCAAATTGAGATATAGCTCCCATATATATCTTTCGCTCGATTTACACTATGAGTGCCAAATTTTCACTTATATTACCCCAGAAGCCAGAGTTTTGCCCTGCTTTGCTTCAAGTTTTTCACAGGGAGTAGAATTAACGTTCTCGATATGGATTTCAAATTTGGTTGAAATTGGTTCAGAACTTTTGCCCGATTTAGACTCGTGAGACAACCGGAAGTCATAACTTCACTCCGATTTACTTGAATTTTCTTGAATTTTTTTCACAATGAGTACAAGTATTATTTTACCAATGTGTACCAAATTTGGTAAAAATCGGCTCAAATTTAGGCATAGTCCCCATATGATCCTTCAATTTGAGCATATATGGCCCAAACATGGCCAAATTTTGCTTGTAAAATCGCCACTGTAAAAACAAAAGCTTGTAAAAATGAATAAAATTTTCCTATACCTCTAATATACATATATCGCCGATAAATCGTAAATATACTTTTGCGAAATTTAATAAAAATGGCTTGAGATTTCAATATTTCCCATATCGTTAGCTTAATGTGTAAAGGTGCTAAGTCAACCTTTTACAAAAAATGGATTAAGATTCAGATCGACAGATAAATCAAAAATACATAGTTTACCCAAAAAAAAAAATATATTAAATATCTGTTTTTATCTCTGATGTGTTAAAGTGCTAAGTCAGCACCTGTTAAAATACACGTGCTAAATCAAATTTTAGGTTGAGTAAGTTTTGCTAAAAGATTTTAGTAGCAACTTTTTGTGTGCGATTTTGCGGAAAGTTAACTGTTTGTATTGAAAGCGAAAATGGGTTTATTTCACAATTTATTATGTTTTATGTCTCTCCTGTAAAATTTCAAAAATTTGACTTAGCGCTTTTACACATTAAGCTAACGATATATTTATATCCTGCGCCACTCTGGGGAACAGGGTATTATTTTTTATTATTGTGCTCCGCCCCAGGGCATCTGTCGATTTCAATTTGAAGTCTAGAGATTTCCTAAGAAGTATAAAATATTTTGTCCAAATCTGCTCAGATTTAAATGTATGTTTTTTGGTCAAAACCCTTATTTTTAGTACCTTTATTTTTGTATTTATTTTCATAATTTATTATGATTTTAAATAAATTAATAATAATAATTTTCGTAACTTTTGTGTTTTTTTTTTCTTTTTTCTTCTACTCCTTGTGCAAAATTTGAAGAAATTCAAAGTAAAACTCTGACCATATAATATAGAGACAAAATACAGCGTTAACCCAAAAACCGTATAAAATATAAATTCACTTTTTTCGGTCTTAAAATCATGTTTATTGTAAATTTATTTAGACACTTTTTTCTAGAAATGTTTTTTAGTATATATCAATTCAAAATAGTGATAATGGAACATAATTAAAAATGACTTAGACACTTTAGACCGAACAAAGCTTTATGCCCTTTTTGGATTGGAAATTTTTAAAACTTTTGTCTCAGGCTACGTACAATATTTACCTTAACTTTTGATAAAAGTGTCCAATAAATTCGAACTTTTGACGGGATGCAATTCACGTCAATTCGAATAAAACAACGACTCCATTAAAAAAATGCTAAATAGACTCCATTAAAAAAAATACTAAGTCGACTTAGCGTACTCTGGAATGAGGACAGCGATATATATGCTTATTTGATGGGGGGAATATGACAAGAATACCCACATTTTACCCTCGATATTTTAGTCCAATATATTGCAAAAAAACCCCGTCTTTCGCTCGGAAACAATACCGAAATCTTTAGCAGATATTAACAAAAATAATTTTCAATATTATTACATTAATTTCAATGCATCCTAATGTACACTCGTCACTTGGCATGACTACTTTTAAGCATTTTGTGTAAAGTCTACCCAGTAGATTAGTATGTTCTTCAACTTTCAAAAGTTACTGCACATGCGCCATTGTATGCGTGAAGTTCAATAAATATCTCATGTAACTGATCATGTTCACATTAACATCTTCATGGCGGCCACACTGAGCTTACTTACATATTGAGAAGATGCTAAATGAGAATGTGTGTGATGTTGTTATTGTTGTCAGTTTACTGATGAGTTTTTTTTTCTGTTGCTGTTCTTTGTTGTGGTTGTTGTTGTCGTTACTCTTGTTGTCATAGTGGCATATTTGTAGAGAGTAATGCAAATGTAAATGCACTTGTCTATACGAATGTAACACTGGGGCCACAGACGACTGTGCTACGACAATAACCGACCATTACAACGACTCGCATTTGTTGTAATTGTAAACATGATGCCGTTTATTTTTTTAAGTTTCTTGAACTTGTGTCCTTAAGTACTTCAATACGTTGTTGATTTTGCAAATATATTCATCTGTAAATAGGCAAATTCTTTTGCTAGATATATACTTGTATGAATGTTAAGTTCTCTACAGATGTCGAGAGATCAATTCTTTTAAAATTCATGCTTTATGTTGTATAGGCATAAATGAATTATTTGGTAGGTATTACTTTGGCATGGTCTGAATTTGTTTGAGCAGAGTGTGATTTTTTTCCCTACGATTTTCAAGCTTATTGTGCGCTTATTTATTTCTGAAGGTTAGGTTAATATAACTAACGCGTCATTAGAAATGATCCCTGGTTTCACTGGCGTTGATAGGAATTTTCTTTGAGGGAGCATATAAAGAATGATGTTTTATTTATTATCTTATTGGCAATATTGGTTCTGGCAACTGATGTACATTTTTTTGTTTTGTCTGTCACTGTCAAACATCTTTAGTTTGGTCTATAATTTAACCATAAATTATTGAATTTTATTATCAAACTGCGTGCTCTGTTAAGAAAGTTCATCGCGCTCTTTTATTGAAAATTTTTTATCACCGATGATGCCAATTTTTGACTCAATGTGTACGTAAATAAGCAAAATTGTCTATTTTGGACTGAAGATTATCCAGAAGCTGTGCAAAAACTACAAATACATTCAGAAAACATTCACAGTTCGTGCGGTTTATAGGCTAGTGGCATCATTGGACCGTACTTCTTCAAATAGGATGCGAATCGTAATGTAACTGTGAATGATGAGTGCAACCGTAAGATGAAATCCAACTCATCATTTGCATGAAATATCCTTCAAACATTAACCCTTTCATTATCGAAATAAAGCTAATGTTTAAAACTTTAATTTTTCTTCTGGGTTTACTTGTACTAAAATCATGTAGAACAAAAATTGTAATTTTGATGTGAAAACTAGAGTCTTAAATTGTAACTAAATGGCGTCTTAAATTGTAACTAAAAGCGTTGTTTGGTCTATAATATCTTTCGAAGTGTAAGAAAAAATACAAAAAAGATCTCGAAAAAATATCAACTATAATTTTTGCATGAATGTCCATTTACTAGAGACATACAGTAGATGAATGGACTCTAAATTTCGTATTTTTTGTTTATTGTTAAAGAAGTTTATAAAAATGCATTTTAGTGCTCACCAATATGAAAAATATTTGTAGCTTGTTTCGATTAAAGTCTTTACTTTAAAATAACATCGAGAAATAAATCGAAATTAAGTGGGGAAATAGAGTTTGATGTCGTTTTAGAATTTCCTCCTAGGTGGCCATCGGTACTGAAAGGGTTAAATTATTTGGTATTATTTTAGTATTATCGATCCATATAATAGTTTTCATGCATTTTTCGGAATTTTATGTTTTTTACAAGTTTTCCATAGCTCCTAAAACGTCGTGACATAAAGTAACAAAAATGTGGCTCAAAAATGAAAAAAATAGTTTGTAGTGGCACAAGAAAAAAGTAGTTTTTTTTTGCAAAAAGTTCTATAGACTCTCAGGGACACTTTTTTCTCGAAACAAATTTCACAAGCCCGTTTATCTAGAAAAATATCAAAGAACCTACAATCTAGAAAAAATCTCGCATTTACTTTTTTCTGGAAAAAAAATCTCACAGACACTTTTGTTTTCTAGAAAAAATCTCACAGACACTTGTTGCTAGAAAAAATCTCATAGACACTTTTTTCTAGAAAAAATCTCGCAGACCCCTTTTTTTGAAAAATATCTCACACACAAACTTTTCTAGAAAACAAATCTCACAGACACTTTTTATGAGAGATACTTTTCTAGTAAAAAATCTCACAGACACATTTTCTTGGAAAATATCTCACATACACTTTTCTAAAAAAAATCTGACAGACATTTTTTTAGAAAAAAAAACTCACAGACACTTGTTTTTCAAAAAAAAAATGTCATATATACTTGATTCTTGAAAAAATCTCATAGGCATTTTTTTCTAGAAAGAAATCCCACTGATCCCTTTTTTTATAAAAAAAACTCACAGACACTTTTCTAGATAAAATTTCTCTGAAACTTTTCTAGAACAAATCTCACAGACACTTTTTTTCTTGAAAAAAAGTATTACAGCCACTTTTTTCTAGAAAAAATCTCATAGACACTATTTTCTAGAAAAAAAAACCCACAGACCCTGTTTTGGCAAAATATCTCACAGACACTTTTCTAGAAAAAAAATATCACAGGCACTTTTTTCTGCGAGACACTTTTCTACTTTTTTCTTGGAAAAAATGTCACAAACACGCTTTTCTAGAAAAAATCTTCAGACTCTTTTCTAGAAAAAAATCTCACAGACACTTTCTCTCGCAACACTTTCTCTCGAAAAAATCTTGCAGACAATTTTTTCTAGAAAAAAATCTCACAGACACTTGTTTCTTGAAAAAAAAAATCTCATAGATACTTTTTTCTTGAAAAAAATTTCACAAACACTTTTCTAGAAAAAATTCACAGACACTTTTTCTTGAAAAAATTCCTACAGCCACTTTTTCTAGAAAAACTCTCATAGGCACTTTTTTTAGATTAAAATCTAACAGACCCTTTTTTTAGCAAAATAACTCCCAGACACTTGTCTAGAAAAAAAATTCACAGCCAATTTTTTCTGTGAGGTACTTTTCTCCTTATTTCTTGGAAAAATCTCACAAACACGCTTTTCTAGAAAAAAAATCTCACAGACACTTTCTAAAAAAATCTCGTACACATTTGTTTCTCGAAAAAAATCTCATAGCTACTTGATTCTAGAAAAAATTTCATAGACACTTGTTTCTACAAAAAAATACATAGACACTTTTTTCTAGAAAAAAATCTCACAGATACTTTTTTTAGAAAAAAACTCACCGACACTTTTATAGAAAAAATCTCTCAGACACTTTTCTAGAAAAAATGTCACAGACACTTTTTTATTGAAAAAAGTCTTACAGCCACTTTTTTCTATTTCTTACAGTCACTTTTTTCTAGAAAAAATTTCATACACACTTTTTCCTTAAAAAAACATTCCACAGACCCTATTTTAGCAAACTATGTTATCTCCCAGACACTTTTCTAGAAAAAACTTAACAGTCACTTTTTTCTGTGAGATACTTTTCAACAATTTTCTTGGAAAAAATTTCTAGAAAAAAAATCTGACAGACACTTTTCTAGAAAAAAAATCTCACAGACACTTTCTAAAAAAATCTCGCAGACATTTTTTTCTAGAAAAACAAAAATCTCATAGACACTTTTTCCTAGAAAAAATCTCACAAACACTTGTTTTAGAATAAAATCTCACAGACCCTTTTTTAGAAAAAAGTGACTGTAAGACTTTTTTCAATAAAAAAGTGTCTGTGAGATTTTTTCTAGAAAAGTGTCTGAGAGATTTTTTCTATAAAAGTGTCTGTGAGTTTTTTTCTAAAAAAAGTATCTGTGAATTTTTTTTTTTCTAGAAAAAAGTGTCTATGTATTTTTTCTTGAAAAAAAATGTTTCTTTAAAAAAATTCACAGACACTTTTTCTTGAAAAAATTCCTACAGCCACTTTTTCTAAAAATATGCACTTTTTTTAGATTAAAATCTAACAGACCCTTTTTTAGCAAAATAACTCCCAGACTCTTTTCTAGAAAAAAAATTTCACAGCCAATTTCTCGAAAAAAAATCTCATAGCTACTTGATTCTAGAAAAAATCTCATAGACACTTGTTTCTAGAAAAAATACGTAGACACTTTTTTCTAGAAAAAATCTCACAGATAATTTAAAAAAAAAAAACTCACAGACACTTTTATAGAAAAAATCTCTCATACACTTTTATAGAAAAAATATCACAGACACTTTTTTATTGAAAAAAGTCTTACAGTCACTTTTTTCTAGAAAAAATCTCATACACACTTTTTCCTTAAAAAAAAATCCCACAAACCCTATTTTAGCAAAATATGTTATCTCCCAGACACTTTTCTAGAAAAAAAATTCACAGTCACTTTTTTCTGTGAGATACTTTTCAACAATTTTCTTGGAAAAAATCTAACAGACACTTTTCTAGAAAAAAATCTCACAGACACTTTCTAACAAAAATCTCGCAGACACTTTTTTCTAGAAAAACAAAAATCTCATAGACACTTTTTCCTAGAAAAAATCTCATAGAAAAAAATCTCATAGCCACTTTTAATAATTAAAGTCTCAACAACGCACAGCGGTAGCACTGTATGAAATATAGAACATTTCTCAAATGTCACCAGATCATAGGAACATATAAACTTCGAAATCGCACAAGAGTGTTATATCATTGAACATTTGTTACCAAATTTTGTTCACCACAAACTGAAACAACAAATGCATGTTTTGAAAAAAAATCTCACAGACCCTTTTCTACAAAAAAATGTCGCAGACACTTTTCTAGAAAAAATCTCACTTACACTTTTTCTTGAAAAAAGTCTTACAGCCACTTTTTCTAGAAAAAAACTCAGACACTTTTTTCTAGAAAAAAGATCCCGCAGACCGTTTGTTAGCAAAATATCTCACATACACAGAAAAAAAATTCACGAAAAATTTTCCAATTAAAATTTTAATTGAGTTTTAAAAAATATTCAATTAAAAATTTAATTGAATCAACAAATTTTTTAATTGAAACAAAAATCAATCACATAAATTAATAGTATCAATTAATTTTTTAATTGGATCAATTAATTTTTTAATTGACCTTCAATTAATTTTTTAATTGATACTATCATTTCTGTGATTGAAGACATTTCAATTAAAAAATTAATTGGATCAATTAATTTCGTGATTGAATCAAAAAAAATTTTTTTTGTGTGTACACTTTTTTCTGTGAGATACTTTTCTAGAAAAAAATCTCCAATTTTTTTTTTCTAGAAAAAAATCTCACAGAAAATTCTTACTGACACCTTTTTCTAGAAAAAATCTCATAGAAAAAAATCTCATAGCCACTTTTAATAATTAAAGTCTCAACAACGCACAGCGGTAGCACTGTATTAAATATAGAACATTTCTCAAATGTCACCAGATCGTAGGAACATATAAACTTCGTTATATACCATTGAACATTTGTTACCAAATTCTGTTCACCACAAACTGAAACAACAAATGCATGCTTTGAAAAAAATTTCCACAGCTTTAAAAGATCACCCTTTATTTAATCTCTTCCATCTAGGCCAATACCAGACTTATAATTTTTCTTTTAATCATTTAATGATGCTATTACATATAAATAATTTTACGGACATCCTAATATACAATAACAAAAAATATTTTAAGAAAACCACACTGTCAGCCACAGCCAAAATTTGGTGGTGAAATTTCGATTGTTGTTTTCTTATATTGTCAAGGTAAAACAATGAACTTTTACAAGCCTATTTTATAGGAAGTTTATAAAATGAATTTACCTCAGGAATCCATTGAAAGCATATGTTTTCATAGAAAATTCTTTTATGGGTTCCATAGGAGTGTGTATTAAAAATTCGGCCCTACCAAACTTTTGGGCCGTCTATACTAGTTTTTAAAATATTACAACTCTTTTTTCCCCTCATAAATTAATAGCTTTCAAGTTGTATTTCATTTCATGTCATCTTCTTCGTCTCCATCAAAATCAACAAATGATGTGTTGCACCCCATAATCTTGAATTTTTGTACATGGTTACAAAGTTCAACACAAATTATTAATGAACAAAAAAAAAAAAATAGCCTTACTATCAGGAAAAAAAAACGAAAAAATATGTAATGCAATTTTTATGCACCATGTATTCACACCCTTCTTCTGGGGGACGGGCAGAGAATGAGCGAGGTACAGTCTGTTTGTCTTTCATTGTGATAGGAATTGGAGTGCAGTTTTTTTTTGTGTGTGTGGCCTGTTGTTCTGCGAACAATTACTAGCATTTATCATTTTCAGCAAAACTATTTTCAGTTGTTTTTGTTACATTTTCGTTGTTGTTTTTGTTTTTCTTGAATTTTTTTGTGTAAATGAAAATTATAATTAATAAATGCGAACTATATGAATTTATACACTTAAAAATATATCAGGACTATAACAAATGACCAAAGCAATTTGAAAATTACACTGTCAAGGAGAAATATTTGAGGTAACTTGGGGCAATCCTGTATTTCAAATGTGCTGAAATTAGCATTACCGTTGAGAATTCCCAAAAAAGTGTCACAAAAAGTGTCCCTTGGCAGACTAAGATAATATTGAAGCATTTCTTCGTGAGATGCCGAAATATTGCAAACAAAGATTACATACATTTTTCTGAATTTTTTATTTTTTTTTTAATTTTCCCTATAGCTCTGAAAAAATCATCCTTTATATTAAGCCACCGTAATTTTAGATGAGTTAAGATCAAAAACTACGAAAATTATTGAACAAAAATAGGAATCAATTAAAAAGTGGCATAACATGGTAAAAAGGTGTCTCAAAAAATGGAAAAAGTATTGTATTTAGTGACACTAAAAAGAAAATGGCACAAAAGTGTCAATCAATAACATCCGAAATTTAAAAAAAAAATACGGGATCCAAATTTACAGAAACTATTACATTAAAAGAGGAAATCATTAAAATATTGCAAAACTGTATCACAAAAATGAAAAAAGTATGGCATTTAGTACCTACCAATTAAAAAAAAAAAATCGGGGATAACACTTTAAGAAAACTGCAAAAAGAATTACTTATAAAGTGTCACAACATGCCAAAAAGGTGACACAAAAATGAAAACGTATTTAGTGGCGCAACTAAACAGTTACATAAAAGTGTCACAGGCACTTTTTTTTGCAAAATGTTCCACAGACAAAACTCTAATAGGTACAGTTTTCTCGAAAAAAGTCTCACAGACATATTTTTCCAAAAAAAATCTCGCAGACACTTATTTCTAGAAAAAAGTCTCATAGACACTTTTTCTAGAAAAAAGTGTCAGCGAGTCTCACCTACACTCTTTTCTAGAAAAAAATCTGCCAGACAATTTTTTCTAGAAAAAAGTCTCACCTACACACTTTTCTAGAAAAAAATCTCCCAGACATTTTTTTCTAGAAAAAAGTCTCACCTACACTCTTTTCTAGAAAAAATCTCCCTGACAATCTTTTCTAGAACAAAGTCTCACATACACTATTTTCTAGATAAATATCTAATAGACACTTTTTTCTAGAAAAAAGTCTCACCTACACTCTTTTCTACACACATTTTTTTTTTTGGATTCAATCACGAAATTAATTGATCCAATTAATTTTTTAATTGAAATGTCTTCAATCACAGAAGTGATAGTATCAATTAAAAAATTAATTGACAGTCAATTACAAATTAATTGATCCAATTAAAAACTTAATTGATACTATTCATTTGTGTGATTGATTTTTATTTCAATTAAAAAATTTTTTGAATCAATTAAATTTTTAATTGAATATTTTTTAAAACTCAATTAAGATTTTAATTGGAAAAATTTTCGTGAAATTTTTTTCTGTGTAGAAAAAAATCTCCCAGACAATTTTATAGAAGCAATCTTACATCCAGTTTTTTCTAGAAAGGCTCACAGTTTTTTTTAGAAAAATATCCTTATCCCGTTTTTTTCAAGAAAAAAATCACGGATACATTTTTCTTAGAAATAAATGTCGCAGCCTTTGCCTAGAAAAAGAGTCACAGACTCTTTTTGTAGGAAAACAATTCTCAGACACATTTTCCTAGAAACAAATTTACATACACTGGTTTCCAAACAAAATCTCACAAGCATTTTTTAGAAAAACAAATCTCACATCCAGTTTTTTCTGGAAAAAAATCACAGATAGAAAAATTATCACAGCCTATTTTCCTAGAAAAAGTATCACAGATTCTTTTTGTAGAAAAAATCTCTCAGACACTTTTTTAGAAAAAATATCACATACACTTTTTTTCTGGTGTCTGTGTGGTACAGATACATTTGAAAAAAAACTTACAGATATTAAAAAAACACACACACAGACACTTTTTAGAAAAAAATTCTTACACATACTTTTTTCTAGGAAAAAAATCTTTTCTAGAAAAAACCCACAAACACTTTTTTCTAGAAAAAATCTAGAGATACTTTTTTCAAAAAAAATCTACAGACAATTATTCAAAAAAAATCTACAGACAATTTTTTCTAGAGAAAAACGAAAAAGAAAAAAGTGTCTGTGAAACTATTTACTAGAAAAAATCTCACAGACACTTTTTGCTAGAGAAAAAATCTCACAGGCACGGTTTTCTACCAAAAAGTCACACAGGCACTTTTTTCTTGAAAAAACTAACAGATATTTTTTTTAAACAAACACACACAGACACTTTTTTCTAAAAAACACACACATAATGATTTTTCTAAAAAATACACACAGGCATTTTTCGAGAAAAAATTCTCACAGATACTTTTGTCATTGACACTTTTCTAGAAGAAAAACTCACAGTCACTTTTTTCTAGAAAAAAATCTCACAGACACTTTTTTCTAGAAAAAAATCTCACAGAAATTTCTTCTAGAAAAAAATTCAAAGACACATTTTTCTAAAAAACAAATACGCAGACACATTTTGTAGAAAAAAATATCACAGCCTTTTTCCTAGAAAAAGTGTCACAGATTCTTTTTATATTAAAAATCTCTCAGACACTTTTTTTAGAAAAAAATATCACATACACTTTTTTCTGGTGTCTGTGTGGTACAGATACTTTTTTCTAGAAAAAAACTTACAGATATTTTTTTCAAAAAAAAAAAAACACACACACACAGTTTTTGGAAAAAAATCTAAAACATACTTTTTTTGTAGAAAAAAAAACCTGACAGACATTTTTTTCTAGAAAAAAAATCCCAAGAAACTTTTCTAGAAAAAAACCCGCAGACACTTTTTTCTAGAAAAAAAATCTAGAGATACTTTTTTCAAAAAAAATTTACAGACAATTTTTTCTAGAGAAAAATTTCACACGACACTTTTGTCTAGAAAAAAATCTCACAGGCACTTTTTGCTAGAAAAAAATCTCACAAACACAGTTTTCTAGCAAAAAGTCACATAGGCACTTTTTTCTAGAAAAAACCCCACAGATATTTTTTTTAAACAAACACACACAAACACTTTTTTCTAAAAAAAACACACACATAATGTTTTTTTCTAAAAAATACACACAGACACTTTTCTAGAAAAAATTCTCACAAATACTTTTTTCATTGACACTTTTCTAGAAGAAAAACTCACAGACACTTTTTTCTAGAAAAAAATCTCACAGAAACTTCTTCTAGAAAAAAATTCACAGCCACTTTTTTATAAATAACAACTTCGTAGACACATTATTTTAGACAAAAATATCATATCCTTTTTTCCTAGAAAAAGTGTCGCAGACTCCTTTAGTAGAAAACATCTCTCACAGACTTTTTTCTTGAAAAAAGTCTCACTGACTCTTTTCTTGAAAAAAAAAAACTCAGTCACCTTTTTATAGAAAAAAGCTAACAATTCTTTCGAGAAAAAATATCTCACAGCAACTTTTTTCTGGAAAAAAAAGTCTCATAAATTTTTCTAGGAAAAAACCTCACACGACACTCTTTTTTCTCGAAAAAATCTCATAGACAAATCTCACAGACACTATTTCTAAAAAAGTCTCACCGATAATTAAAGTTTCATCAGGATTTAAAAAAGTGGAAAATTTCTCACTACACACAAAAAAATTTTTTCTGATTCAATCACGAAATTAATTGATCCAATTAATTTTTTAATTGAAATGTCTTCAATCACGAAAATGATAGTATCAATCACAGTTTTAATTGGGCATAGAAAAATTCTTGATTAAAATATTAATTGATGTCATGTCATTTTCAATTAATTTTTTAATTGATTCAATTAAAAATTTAATTGATTTTGAATGCAAATCCCAATTAATTTTTTATTTAAAAAGGTAACTATTTTCAATTACTTTCTGAATTGGCTTAGAGTTTTTATTTGGATTAAGAAATGTTCATCACTTTTTTTAACTGACTTAGTCTTCCGAATTTGATTAAAAAGTTAATTGTATCAATTAATTTTTTAATTAAAAATTTTAAAATTTTCAATCATTGACTTAATTAACTTTATGTTCTATCTTGATTAAAAAGTTAATTGTATCAATTAATTTATTAATTGAAAAAATATTCAACTTCAATTAACTTTTTAATTGGAAATATTTTGGTGATATTTTTTTCTGTGTAATGTGGACAAAATTCACTGGTTTGTAGAATGTCACCAGTTCAGACTCATTAAGAAAATTTTTCAAATTATGTTAAATTTTGTATGCAAAACGAGCAACCTTTACATCGAGTCGTGGTAATAGCTTCTAGATCGGCAAAATATCGAAATCAGAGCACAAGATTGTAATATCGGTTTACTTTTATTACCAAATTTTTCCATAAGGCCTCTACTTATATTGTCTGAAAATGTTGTTAAAAATGGTTCAACACAAAATCTTTTTTTCCCTGTGTCTTTAGAATGCTCGACAACAACCACAAAAATTACAAAAAAATTAACAGCAACAACAACAACAGAAATAACATAAACAACAAATGCATTCACTCAAAACTGATAAGAGAACTCTTTCGTTTTACAGAATTTCCAGAAGAAGAAACTACACAATTTTTTTTTCATTTGCGAAAATAAAAACTGAAACAAAAAACGAATTAATGTGGAACACACAAAAAAAATCAAAATAAATAATAAACGAAACGAAATGATTATAGTTTTATAATAGCAACAAAAAACAACAATAGTGTCGTTACATTCTGCCAATTAAATAGTGGTTGCAGTCAAATTATCATTGGATTGGTTTTTGTTGTTGTCGTTAGCATTTGGTGTAGTGAATTTAGTTTTTTGTTAATATTTTTTGTTTCGTCCCCGAGCCGTATGGGTTTTTGTCGTTTAAGTCTTTGTTGTTTTAATTTGAAATATTAAAAAAATGAATTGATTAGAGCTATTGTAAAATTAACCAACTGAAATTAAAATATTTTTTCTAGGGACTATGTATAATACACATACACACAGCCATAGATATACAAGCATTTTTACATATATACATACCAAAGGGTGGCTGATATGTAATGCAAAAAAAATATATATATTTTTATTTTTTTTTATTTTATTATTCAAAACCAAACATGTCGGCAATAAGATCAAATTTTTTTGCCTACGAATGTCGAAGCACATTTGCCACTCCGTTTGAGGCATCTCCAAAAACGTTTAGGTTAGGTTAGGTTGGGTGGCAGCCCGATGTATCAGGCTCACTTAGACTATTCAGTCCATTGTGATACCACATTGGTGAACTTCTTATCTTGTTGGTTTCTCTTGAATCATTACTGTTGTTTTTGATTTCAGCTTAAAACTATGCATTGACTAAACCACATGCGTAGCTTAACCAAAAGAGGAAAATTATGCTTCTCAAATTTATTTGGGCAAAGCCCTATAGACTGCAAAATGGTTGGATGTACAGCTGTTTCGGAATTACCACATTCCTCATCAGCATCCTCTACTTGCAGCAAAACTATCAACCAATTATCAGAATAAATTCAGGTAATTCACTCAACCCAAAGTGAACTACACTTGAACCCTCCGAAAAAAGGTTTGATAGTCGGCTACTGCCTAAACAAGTAGAAGATGCTGATGAGGAATGTGGTAATTCCGAAACAGCTGTACATCCAACCATCTTGCAGTCTATAGGGCTTTGCCTAAATAAATTTGACAAGCATACTTTTCCTCTTTTCGTTAAGCTACACTTGTAGTTTAGTCAATGCATGGTTTTAAGCTGATATCAAAAACAACAACAATAAAATTGTATTTCTATAGAAAAGTTTGTCAAAATTATATTTCCGAACAAAATTTTCTCAAATTTTATTTTTATAGAATTTATTTTTTCAATTTGTTTTTTTTTTCCAAATAGAAATAAAATTTTGTCAAAATTTTCTATCAAAATAAAATATTTAGAAAATTTTTTACAGAAATAAAAATTTGACAAGATTTTTTTCAGAAATATAAATTTGACAAACTTTTCTACAGAAATAAAATTTTGATAAAATTTCTATTAAAATAAAATTTTGTCCAAATTTTATGTCTATCAAAAATTTTGTCCAAATTTTATGTCTATCAAAAATTTTGTCAAAATTTTATTTTTGAAGAAAATTTTGTCAAAATTTTATTTTTAAAGAAAATTTTTCTAAATTTTATTTCTATAGAAAACTTTCTCAAAATTTTACTTGTATAAAAAATTTTCTTAAAATTTTATTTCTATTTCAAAAATTTTGAAAATATTTATTTCTATTTCAAAAATTTTGAAAAAAAAATATGAAAATAAAATTTTGAGAACATTTTCTTTATAAATAAAATATTGACAATATTTTCTATAGAAATATAATTTTGACCGTCTTTTCTATAGAAATAAAATTTTCTATAAATATAATAGTTTGTCACAATTTTATTTCAAAAGAAAATATTTTTCAAAATTTTCAAAAATAGAAATACATTTTTTTACAAAATTTTCTATAAAATTAAAATTTTGACAAAATTTTCAATAGAAATAAAATAGTGAGAAAATTTATATACAAATAAAATTTTGGAATAATTTTCTATAGAAATAAAATGTTGAGCAAGTTTTCTTCAAAAATAAAAAAAAAAAAAATTCTCTTAAAATAAAAATTTGATAAAATTGGAAACAAACTTTTGACAAAATTATCTATAGAAATAAAATTCTGACAAAATTCTCTATAGAAATAAATTTTTGATAAAATTTTCGATAGCAATAAAATGTTGACAAAATTTTCTATAGAAATAAAATTTTGACAAAATTTTGTATAGAAATAAAATGTTGAGAATGTTTTCTTCAAACATAAAATTTTAACAAAATTTTCTCTTAAATAAAAATTTGATAAAATTTTCCATGGAAACAAAATTTTGACAAAATTCTCTATAGAAATAAAATTTTGAAAAAATTTTCTATAGAAATAAAAACTTGAGAAAATTTCTATAGAAATAAAATTTTGACAAAATTTTCTATAGAAATAAAATTTTGACAAAAATTTCCATAGAAATAAAATTTTGACAAAATTTTCTATAGAAATAAAATTTTGACAAACTTTTCTATAGAAATAAAATGTTGACAAATTTTCTATGGAAACAAAATTTTGACAAAATTCTCTATAGAAATAAAATTTTGAAAAAATTTTCGATAGAAATAAATTTTTGACAAAATTTTCTATAGCAATAAAATGTTGACAAAATTTTCTATAGAAATAAATTTTTTACAAAAATTTCTATAATAATTAAAAATAAAATTTTCACAAAATTTTCTATAGAAATAAAATTGTGGCAAAATTTTCTATAGAAATAATTTTTTTGCAAAAATTTCTATAATATTTATAAAATAAAATTTTGACAAAATTTTCTATAGAAATAAAATTTTGACAAAATGTTCTATAGAAATAAAATTTTGACAAAATGTTTTATAGAAATAAAATTTTGACAAAATTTTCAATAGAAATAAAATTTTGACAAAATTTTCAATAGAAATAAAATATTGAGAAAATTTATATACAAATAAAATTTTGGGATAATTTTCTATAGAAATAAAATGTTGAGAAAGTTTTCTTCAAAAATAAAATTTTAACAAAATTTTCTCTTAAATAAAAATTTGATAAAATTTTCCATGGAAACAAAATTTTGACAAAATAATCCATAGAAATAAAATTCTGACAAAATTCTCTATAGAAATAAATTTTTGATAAAATTTTCGATAGCAATAAAATGTTGACAAAATTTTCTATAGAAATAAAATTTTGACAAAATTTTCTATAGAAATAAAATGTTGAGAAAGTTTTCTTCAAAAATAAAACAAAATTAACAAAAATTTCTCTAAAAAAAATTTATAAAATTTTCCATGGAAACAAAATTTTGACAAAATTCTCTATAAAAATAAAATTTTGACAAAATTTTCTATAGAAATAAAATTTTGACAAAATGTTCTATAGAAATAAAATTTTGACAAAATGTTTAATAGAAATAAAATTTTGACAAAATTTTCTATAGAAATTAAATTTTGACAAAATGTTCTATAGAAATAAAATTTTGACAAAAATTTCCATAGAAATAAAATTTTGACAAAATTTTCTATAGAAATAAAATTTTGACAAACTTTTCTATAGAAATAAAATGTTGACAAATTTTTGTATAGAAATAAAATTTTGACAACATTTTCTATAGAAATAATATTTTGGTAAAGTTGCCGGTTGCAACACTAACGTTGCCTCGTTGTAATAGACATCAATCGTATTAATCTCGAATTCTTTGACGAATAACTCTATTTCTGAATGCAATAGATCAAAATGGTTATACAATCCTGAAAACAATAAATTGATTTGTTACTGGAATAAATCTGTCTGCTGTCAGAAATCCAAGAAAAATACTCGAAAAATACATCACAAAGTAAAATAAACGTCAAAGTACAGAAATTAAAAGATATTGCTTTTCCTGTAAATGCAAAAAAAACTTAATTTGTTTACCATTTAAATGTGGTCATTATTGCCCCTTGAGCAATAAGAAAACAATTCTCAAAAGCCAGAATAAATCAGACAGGAAGAACCACATTACGAGTACATATGCTGACCAATGCAGAAAGACACTCTCTCTAGCCTAATCATGAATGAAAACCCACCTTCTCTTCTCATTTTTATGTTGCAGCCATAAATTCAAAAAGACATTCAAGCCACTTAGCTCTACGACAAGAAAACTCCCCACCATACTAATCTCAAAAAAGGAGAAGCAAAAAATCATTACAAACCATCATATGACAAGATTTAGCCAAAGAAAATCCTCTGTGGAGGAAAAAGCCTTAATACCAAAACATTTTACCCCAAAACGGAAACAAGTGTCTCGCATCGAAATGTAGTTTTTGTGTTTGATTCCAGCTTGCTTCCACACCCCCTGTTAACATTGAGACGGATGTTAAACTGTCTGAGTATGAGTTAGGGGGCAGATGATGGGGGAGGGGGACCCTATTGTCAAAATGTCGATAGGAAGCTGTTATGCCAAAAAGGCCTAGAACAATAATAACAACAAAGCCAAATCACTAACAACTCTCCTCTCCTTTACATAAATGTTTCACCTTCAATGAAAGCTACCTTCAAACAATGCCTGGCAAAATATAAGCCACCTCCTCCCGCTGCTCCTCGTCATCATCATCGTCAGCGATTTAGATGCAGCATCAGTGAATTGCTGTAGCAATTGGTAGCTGCAGCAGTACCAGCACCAACTCCAGCAATTGAGTAGCGAAAGTATATGAATAAACTTGGCTAACAACTTATTTGTTACAGGAACCTTTCATGTTGTTCTTGTTGTTGCTGCTACCTCTGCTGTTGATGGCTTTGGTAGTTGTTGTTCTTTTTTCCATTGACTTGCTAGATTAGGGATTGGGGACTAGGAGACGTATGTAACAAATGTTTTTCCTTTACACTGACATTATTTTTTTTTTGAGTGGTCTTTTCCTGGTGGCTGCCTGCTGAAGGATGAAAACCCAAAAGCAAGAACAACAAAATTGTATACACATATATATACACACAAACAATAGAACTACGAAATTTAGAATAATCGTGCAATTCACCTGCTCTGACAATAATTGCAAATTCAACTGCAACTTTATCGACATTGTGCGTTAGGCTATAAAGCACAGTGGGTTACTTTATTAATGTAATAGGTGTTTATTGAGGAAATACAAAAACGGAAAAACATGTTAAAAATGTATAAATTTTATTTCTATAGAAAATTTTCTCAAAATTTTATTTGTATAAAAAATTTTGTCAAAATTATATTTCCACAAAAAATTTTGTCAAAATTTTATTTCTATAGAAAATTTTGTAAAAATTTTATTTCTATAGAAAATTTTCTCAAAATTTTATTTCTATGGAAAATTTTCTCAAAATTTTATTCCCATAAAAAATTTTCTCAAAATATTATTTCTCTAGAAATTTCTCAAAATTTTATTTCTATAGAAAATTGTGTCAAAATTTTATTTGTTTAGAAAAATTTGTCAAAATTTTATTACTATAGAAAATTTTGTCAAAATTTTATTTCTATAAAAATTTTTCTCAAAATTTTATTTCTATACAAATTTTTCTCAAAATTTTATTTCTATAGAAATTTTTGTCAAGATTTTATTTGTTTAGAAAATTTTGTTAAAATTTTATTACTATAGAAGATTTTGTCAAAATTTTATTTCTATAAAAATTTTTCTCAAAATTTTATTTCTATAGAAAATTTCTCAAAATTTTATTTCTATAAACCTTTTTTTCAAAATTTTATTTCTATAAAATTTTTTTTCAAAATTTTATTTCTATAGACAATTTTGTAAAAATTTTATTTCTATAGAAAATTTAGTCAAAATTTTATTTCTGTGGAAAATTTTCTCAAAATTTTATTTCTATAAAAAATTTTCTCAAAATTTTATTTCTATACAAAATTATGCCAAATTTTATTTCTATAGAAATTTTTTTTTTTTAATTTTATTTCTATAGAAATTTTTCTCAAAATTTTATTTCTGTAGAAAATTTTGTCAAAATTTTACTTGTTTAGAAAATTTTGTCAAAATTTTATTTCTATAGAAGATTTTGTCAAAATGTTATTTCTATAGAAGATTTTGTCAAAATTTTATTTCTATAGAAGTTTTTGTCAAAATTTTCTTTCTATAAAAATTTTTCTCAAAATTTTATTTCTATAGAAAATTTCTCAAAATTTTATTTCTATAAACCTTTTTTTCAAAATTTTATTTCTATAAAAATTTTTTTCAAAATTTTATTTCTATAGAAAATTTAATCAATTTATTTCTATAGAAAATTTTGTAAAAATTTTATTTCTATAGAAAATTTAATCAAAATTTTATTTCTGTGGAAAATTTTCTCAAAATTTTATTTCTATAAAAAATTTTCTCAAAATTTTATTTCTATAGAAAATTATGCCAAATTTTATTTCTATAGAAATTTTTTTCTTAAAAATTTTATTTCTATAGAAAATTTTCTCAAAATTTTATTTCTGTAGAAAATTTTGTCAAAATTTTACTTGTTTAGAAAATTTTGTTAAAATTTTATTTCTATAGAAGATTTTGTCAAAATGTTATTTCTATAGAAGATTTTGTCAAAATTTTATTTCTATAGAAGATTTTGTCAAAATTTTATTTCTATAAAAATTTTTCTCAAAATTTTATTTCTATAGAAAATTGTGTAAAAATTTTATTTCTATAGAAAATTTTGCCAAATTTTATTTTTATAGAAAATTTTGTCAAAATTTTATTTTTATAGAAAATTTCTCAAAATATTATTTCTATAGAAATTTCTCAAAATTTTATTTCTACAGAAAATTTTGTCAAAATTTTATTTCTATAGAAATTCTTTTCTTCAAAATTTTATTTCTATAGAAATTTTTCTCAAAATTTTATTTCTATAGAAAATTTTGTCAAAATTTTAATTGTTTAGAAAATGTTGTCAAAATTGTATTTCTATAGAAGATTTTGTCAAAATGTAATTTCTATAGAAGATTTTGTCAAAATTTTATTTCTATAAAAAATTTTCTCAAAATTTTATTTCTATAGAAAATTTTGTCAAAATTTTATTTCTATCTAAAAGTTTGTCAAAATTATATTTCCATAACAAATTTTTCAAAATTTTATTTCTATAAAAAATTTCTCAAAATTTTATTTCTATAGTAAATTTTATTTCTATGAAATGTTTTGCCAATATTTTATTTCCATAGAAAATTTTCTCAAAATTTTATTTCGACACAAAATTTTTGTTAAAATTTTATTTCTATAGAATAGTTTGTCAAAATTTTATTTCTTTATAAAATCTTATTTCTATAAAAATTTTTATGAAAATTCTATTTCTTTAGAAAATTTTATCAAAATTTTATTTCTATAGAAAATTTTCTCAATATTTTTGCCAACATTTTAGTCTTATAGAAAATTTTTTTTTTTTATTTCTATTTCAAAATTTTATTTCTATAGAAAATTTTGTCAAAATTTTATTTCTATAGAAAATTTTGTCAAAATGTTATTTCTATAGAAAACGTTGTCAAAACTTTAATACTATAGAAATTTTGTAAACTTTTTATTTTTATTTATTTTGTCAAAATTGTATTTTGAAAAAAAAAATTCTCAAAATTTTATTTCTATAGAAACTTTTGTCAAAATTTTATTTCTATAGAATGTTTTGTCAAAATTTTATTTCTATAGAAAATTTTCTCAAAATTTTATTTCGACACAAAATTTTTGTCAAAATTTTATTTCTATAGAATAGTTTGTCAAAATTTTATTTCTTTATAAAATCTTATTTCTATAAAAATTTTTATGAAAATTCTATTTCTTTAGAAAATTTTATCAAAATTTTATTTCTATAGAAAATTTTGTCAAAATTTTTGCCAACATTTTAGTCTTATAGAAAATTTTGTCAAAATTTTATTTCTATAGAAAATGTTGTCAAAATATTAATTCTATAGAAAAGTTTGTCAAAACTTTAATACTATAGAAATTTTGTCAACTTTTTATTTTTATTTATTTTGTCAAAATTTTATTTTGAAAACTTTGTCAAAAAAAAATGAAAAGAAAAATGCTTGCAAATTTGTTAGGTAACGCCGACTGTCAGAAAACCTTTTTTCGGGAGGTTCAAGTGTAGTTCATTTTGGGTTAAGTGAATTACCCGAATTTATTCTTATAATTGGTTGATCTATTTCTTGCAAGTAGAGGATGCTGATGAGGAATGTGGTAATTCCGAAACAGCTGTCCATCCAACCGTCTTGCAGTCTATGGGGCTTCGCCCAAATAAATTGGACAAGCATACTTTTCCTGTGTTGTTTAAGCTGCACTTGTAGTTTAGTCAACATATGGTTTTAAACTGAAATCAAAAACAACTAATTTTTTTTTCTATAGGAAATTTTATCAAAATTTTATTTCTATAGGAAATTTTGTAAACATTTGATTTCTATAGAAAAATTTTGTTAAAATTTTATTTCTATAGAAAAGTTTGTGGAAATTTTATTTCTATAGAAAATTTTGACAAAATTTTATTTTTATAGAAAATTTTGTCAAAATTGTATTTCTGTAGAAAATTTTGTCAAAATTTTATTTCTATCGAAAATTTTGTCAATTTTTTTTTATAGAAAATTTTGCAAAAATTTTATTTCTATAGAAAATTTGGTGAGAATTTTATTTCTATAAAAACTTTGTCGTCTGCCCATAGCTTCAACGTTGTCTGAAGGATATTTTTTGTATATTTTTTGGTGCATAGTTAATGGACTTTCACCCACTGTGCTCTCAAGAAACCAGCAAACTGTATGGTTGCCTCGTGTTCTTGTTGTGCTGGTGGTTGGCCTATTAGTTCATTTTGCATTTAGCCTTTCTAGGATAGAATGGTGGCGGCGTTATGCTGCACAACAAAAAAATTTCATAGATCTACATCTGCATGTTTGCATGTTGCAGCTGGCATTTTAGCCAATAAGTTTAGGGCTCATCTAGCCTCTGCACTCTTTGGGCTTTAGGTAGCCAACTAAAATGTCTGCCTAGATATTCAAAGTTCTTTATCTCACTCATGCTTTTTTCACCCGATATTTTTGTAAAAAAAAACATCTTGCAAATTGCTGTGTGGAAAAGAGTTTTTTTGTGGATCACAAAAATGGGAGAATACATGAAAGGAGTTCGATGAAAGTTAACACTGAGAAAATCGTCTTTTTCTTTTTTCTTTGAAAATGACTTTCTACGGTGTTAGTTTTTTTGTTTAGAGTGGGTAAACTTGGTGGGCCTAAGAGTCGGCATTATATGGGTCCAATTGAATAAGTTTGGAAGAAACTGAAACGGCACAACATCAGGAGAATACATTGGAGTGGTCATCAGTTCCAAGAGGTTGGCATGAGTCAACTTCCCGACTTTTTGGAAATTTTGTTTTTCGATTTTTTGTTCAAAATTTGAAAATGTCTATATTCTACTTGTGGAAAAGTCGCCTATTCCAAATTTGCCTATAACGTAAGTCACAAGATTTATCAAAAAGTCGATTTATGGTTTTTGAATGACAATACCGTGATTGATAGTAAAAATCACTTTATCAGCCTAATAACATGAGGAATCAGCCAACCTTTTCCGTGAATTCCGGAAAACGTTGGCTATTACCCTTCTGGTTGATAAGTTCGTGTTTGTTTTATCGGCTAAAATAGCAGCAAATATTGCAACTTTTCTATTTACCCATGTCAAAATATCTTTCTGGCTAAGAGTACTCACCTTCCATTGGTAACTAGAAATCAAGCACCGCCAATGGCAATGGTTCTGGGCGCCTTAACGATCAAATATTATCGGGAAATGTCTTAAAGACAGCATTAAAGCTCTGCGGAGACAAACATGCAGGCCGCTGTCCTTGGACATTCCAAATGGACACAGCTCAATTGCATCGTGGCTTAAAAAGGAGAACCTCCTTCGCATAATTTGTACCGCCCAATTGCCACCAAAATCTCCTAGTCTCCATCCGTTGGACTTTTCCGCCTATGGCATTTTGAAGAGTAAGTTTGGTACTATAAAATACCAAAGTGTCGATCATATCATGGAGGCAAAGCGGCACTTTTATTCATCGTCCATGGGGTCAATGGAAATGCCGAATATTATATGTAAAATAACCCAAATACAGTATTAAAACCCGAGAAAGACACACATTTCAGCAGTAAACTCTGGACATACAAAAAGGATTCCGGATTTGAATGTTAAACTTTTAGGCCTGGGTCATTTTGGAGACTAAGGGTGGCACTAAAATACTAGCAAAGTTCCAATCATACGCCGCAGGGCCACTTTCGTGCAGCATATGATAGCTTTGTAGACCTTCTGAAGGCCATAATTCATGCCAACGATAGCCTATTTGAAGAAATCTAAACTAATTCTAAAATTCGATTTTATTTCCGACCTTTTTAAAGAAATAAAAAAATATTGCACTACATTTCAGCCACCCTATACTCATATATATCCTGCTCTCTATTTTTTACCAGTTTAATCCACCACTTTCAAGGTGCTTTTGTCAATATTTTATTTCTATAGAACATTTTGTCAAAATTTTATATCTATTTAAGAAATTTTGTTAAAATTTAATTTCAAGAGAAAATTTTGTCAAAATTTTATTTCTGTAGAAAAATTTTGTCAAAATTTTATTTCTATAGAAAATTGTATTTCTATAGAAAATGTTGTCCAAATTTTATTTCTGTAGAACATTTTGTAAAAATTTTATTTCTCTAGAAAATTTTGTCAAAATTGTATTTCTATAGAAAATTTTGTCAAAATTTCATTTCCAGAAAAAATTTTGTCAAAATTTTATTTCCGTAGAAAAATTTTGTCAAAATTTTATTTCTATAGAAAATTTTATTTCTATAGAAAATTTTGTCAAAATTTTATTTCTATAGAAAATTTTGTAAAAATTTCACATCTATAGAAAGTTTTGTCAACATTTCATTTCTTTTTTATTTCTATAGAAAATTTTGTCCAAATTTTATTTCTATAGAAAATTGTGTCAAATTTTTTATTCTATAGAAAATTTTGTCAAAATTTTATTTCCATGGAAAATTTTGTCAAAATTTTATTTCTATAGAAAATTTTGTCAAAATTTCATTTCTATAGAAAATTTTATCAACATTTTATATTTATAGAAAATTTTGTCAAAATTTTATTTCTATAGAAAATTTTGTCAAAATTGTATTTCTGCATATTCTCTATTTTTTACCAGTTTAATCCACCACATTTCAAGGTGCTTTTGTAAAAATTTTATTTCTGTAGAAAATGTTGTCAAAATTTTATTTCTATAGAAAGTTTTGTAAAAATTTTATTTCTATAGAAAATTTTGTCAAAATTTTATTTCTATAGAAAATTTTGTCAAAATTTAATTTCTATAGAAAATGTTGTCAAAATTTTATTTCTATAGAAAATTTTGTCAAAATTTTATTTCTATAGAAAATTTTGACAAAATTTTATTCCTTTAGAAAATTTTGTCAAAATTTTATTTCTATAGAAAATTTTGTCAAAATTTTATTTCTATAGAAAATTTTGTCAAAATTTTATTTCTATAGAAAATTTTGTCGAAATGTTATTTCTATAGAAAATTTTGTAAAAATTTTATTTCTATAGAAAATTTTGTCAAAATTTCATTTCTGTACATTCTCTATTTCTTACCAGTTTAATCCACCACATTTCAAGGTGCTTTTGTCAACATTTTATTTCTATAGAATTCAAAATTTTATTTTTATAGAAAATTTTGTCAAAATTTTATTTCTATAGAAAATTTCTCACAATTGTATTTCTATAGAAAATTTTGTCAAAATTTTATTTCTATAGAAAATTTTGTCAAAATTTTCTAAAAATTTTATTTCTATAGAAACATTGTTTAAAATTGTTTTTATAGAAACTTTTTCCAAAATGTTGTTTCCCTGGTAACACTGCATACATCTAATCCATTAGTTTATGCTCTCTCAAGGTTTTCCCCAGCTTTATCCACTACACGTTTTCCACGTGTGTACGGATGTCTTCTCATAATTCGGTTGCTGGTGTTGCCACACTTGTTGCTGATACTTTGCAAAATACAGCTGCTCTAACCACTAACAATATCGACAACCTGCATTTATTTTCCTGTTGACACTGACTCCCTTTGCTCGTCTTAACAGCTGCTTAGATAGTTTGCTAAGTTTTTTTTTTTTTTTGCTTCTCTGTCTTGTAAGCCGTTCAGCATCTGCATTGGAAAAGCGCATTTTTATGATATTGCTCCTTCGCTCATTCATTCAACATTGTAGAGCATTGTAGTCGAAGTGTCTCAACAACATCTTATTCGTGTTTCGTAGTTCTTCTCTATTTGCTAGCAAATGTAAATCGCTAAGATGCAACTGCTGCACCACCGGTGGATGTGAAATGTCTGTCCCTATGTCCGTCCGTACGTCTGTATATTTCCATGCCATTCAGTTTTTCGATTATAATGATTCAGTTCAGAGCCGTTGGTGGTATGGGATGGGAAGTGCTTACTGCTGCATAGGTTGCATGCATCCAATTCCTTTATGCCACCGAAACCAAAAGATGAAAAAAAAAAACAAAACACATTTGGAGCAGTGGAAATATGGGCGGGCTACCATGTCTCTAAAACTATTTGAAGTATATGTAGTGGTAGAAGAAGGCAAGTGTTTTTTGTTTTTGGGTAGAAGAGTTCAATGTCATGGTTTTAAGTATGTGGGATATATCATGGCAAATGTAGTCTTTGTTTTATGGATTTTGGACAAGTAGTTTGCAACAAATATTAAATGTTTAAGATTTTTTCACAATACTTCGGGAAGGTTTGTAGTTTTAGTGCAATTTACATACACACATAAGAAAAAATATTTTTTGTCTTCAATCACGAAATGAATTGATTCAATTACTTTTTAATTGAAATGTCTTTAGTCACAGAAATGATAGTATCAATCACAAAAAACTTAATTGATCGAATTAAAAATTTAATTGATACTATTAATTTCTGTGATTGATTTTGTTTCCATAAAAAATGTATTGAGGCAATTAAAAATTTAATTGAAAATTTTTTAGAACTCCATTAAAATTTTTACTGGAAAAATTTTGGTCATATTTTTTGTGTATATACAAAAACAAAATACATATTTTTTATTTAATTGCGAAATTAATTGATCCAATTTATTAATTGGTCAAATTAAAAATTTAATTGCTTTAATTAATTTCTAAGGTTGAATTTTTCTTCAATAAATAATTAAATTTATTGTTTATTTTTTTAATATAATTTTAATTGAAAAAAATTATTTTATTTAATCCAATTAATTTCTTAAATGATATTGCTTCAATCACGAAATTGTAATTGTTTGTGTGTATACAGAAAAAAATATATATTTTTGTATTTAATTACAAATTGCTTCAATCACGAAAATGATGGTATAAATTAATTGATTTCATCTTCAATTCAATTAATTAAAAATTAAAATGATTAACGTTTCCAAACTCAACTAAATTTTTAATTGAGGCAATTAACTATATTATTTATTTATTTATTTATATGGTTAAATAACCTTGATTAAAAAATGAATTAATTTCTCTCAATTAAGCTTTTAATTGGTTCGATTGAAAATTGTTTTAATTTTGTCTTCAAATGTCAATTATTTTTTTTATTGAGCTAATTAATTATTTATTGTATTATTACCTATAGTTGTAATAATAACCTTGTAATCTTCTTACTATATAAAATAAGTCAGATTTTCCTTCCTGACGCAATAACTCCAGAATGCATGAACCGATTTCCACTG
The DNA here is from genome assembly GCF_050003625.1 of Haematobia irritans. Lineage (NCBI taxonomy): Eukaryota > Metazoa > Arthropoda > Insecta > Diptera > Muscidae > Haematobia > Haematobia irritans. The sequence continues at coordinate 145,857,432 of NC_134397.1, read as the reverse complement.
TTTTGAATTCGTTGGAAAGGTCTCGGGCTCTGTGAGGTTTATAGCACAGAAAATTCAAGAAAAGTTTCAACGGAAAAGCGGGAAAATATTTTTTTTACCTACAGCGCACATTACAAAAATTTATAATTTGAATTCATCGCAGTTGCTTTTGTTATAAAATAATTTTATTTTTCACATGAAAAATGTTCGGAGAACGTAGAGGGTAATCATGTGGTGAAAGTAGGGTACCTCATTTTTTTGATATCTGGTGGGGGAGGGGGATATCCCCCTTGCCCGACTTTTTCCAAATTGGGCCAAAGTTCTCCGATTTGAATGATGTCTAGACAAAGACCCGCTACTTTATTTTTAGATATTTGGTCGCGGAGGTGGACCACACACTCATACGATTTTTGTTTAAAGTACAGTAGAAAAATAAAAATTCTCTGACTTACTTGAGATTTACAGAGAACACGTCATGAGATTATAAATTTATTATGGGGTACCTGATTTTTTAATGTTTGGACGGGAAGGGGGACCTCCCCCTTGACCGACTTTTTCAAAATTGAAACAAAATTATCCGATTTGCTTGAAATTTTCGGGAAAGGTTGAAGGGAGCGTCTAGGCAAAGAAGTACAGTGAAAAAAACTAAACTTTTTCGAATTTCTGAAATTGTAAAGAGAATTTGGGGGAGATTATGAAATTTATATGAGGTATATGATTTTTTAATATTTGGTCGGGGAAAAATAAAAGGGCACGTGGAGACCTCATTTCTCCTCAAGCACATACCGTGAAACAATTAAACTTTTCCAATTTACTTGCAATTCACAGAGGATTTTGTGATATTTGCCCTGCTGCCTAAAAATTGGGCTTATAATTTGCTTGAGATTTTCTGGGATGTTGCACAATATACGCTATAGCATTTTTCGATATTTGGACGGGGAGGGAGACCTCCTCTAACTGGAAAAAATCTAGAATTCTCAAGTTTACTTGAAATTTACAAAGGCCGTAGGGGAAGGTTATGAAATCAATATGGTGTACTTGATTTTTCGATGTCTGGGTGGGGAAGGGGAATAGTGAAGTTGGGTAGTTTGTGAAATTAATATAGGGAAGTGAATTCGAAGAGGAGCGAAGGAGGGGGGTTCCCTTTTGCCCGATTTTTTGAAAATAGAAAGCAGAGGATTGTCGATAAATGAGAACTCGGTACATAATTTTATGATTTGTCCATAGGCTTCGGACAGACTTTTTTAAGTAAGACCCCATAAAGTATATATATTCTGGGTCGTGGTGAAATTCTGAGTCGATCTAAGCCTGCCCGTCCGTCCGTCTGTTGAAATCACGCTAACTTCCGAACGAAACAAGCTATCGACTTGAAACTTGGCACCAGTAGTTATTATTGATGTAGGTCGGATGGTATTGCAAATGGGCCATATCGGTCCACTTTTACGTATAGCCCCCATATAAACGGACCCTCAGATTTGGCTGGCGTAGCCTCTTGGAGGAGCAAAATTCATCGGATCCGGTTGAAATTTGGTACATGGTGTTGGTATATGGTCTCTATCAGCCATGCAAAAATTGGTCCTCATCGGCCCACATCGGCCGTTAACAATCATACCAAAATTGGTCCATATCGATCTATAGTTATAAAGCCGATCCCCAATCACACACAAATTGGTCCCTATCGGTTCATAATCATGGTTGCCACTCGAGTCAAAAATAATCTACCAAAATTTTATTTTATAGACAATTTTGTCAAATTTTTATTTCTATAGAAAATTTTGTTAAAAATTTATTTCTATAGAAAATTATGTTAAAATTTCATTTCTACAGAAAATTTTTTCAAAACTTTATTTCTATAGAAAATTTTGTTAAAATCCCAGTAAAAAAAGCGTCGCCAAAAAAGTAGTGAAAATGTTCTTTTCGGATCCGGAAGTAGTGCAAAATTGGCGCAGAAGCGATGAATTTAATACGGGCTTGTCATAGGACGGATGTCCACCATTTCAACAGCCGTTGCACGGAATTTGCATCAATTCTTACTCTGTGATTCTAGTTCAGTGTTTTGGATGTGAATTAAAAAATGTTGTCATATTTTGACAAATAAATAATTTTTATAATTTTTTATTATTTTTAATGCATTCTAACGCTTGCCCGAAACGTTTGAGTTAAAATATTTGGAAAAATTCCCAATATTTCGTGAATGGATTTTGAATTTTTTTCGACAAAATTTCAATAATTTGTACAATTTTATTACAGCTTACTCTGTTTTTAACCTTTTTAAAACAAAAATATTAAATTTACCCATTAAAAATAAGAAAAAAAGCGAGTTATAAATAATTGAATAAAAAGGACTTCCTGTGTAGTTGAAATAAAGAACATCTTTGGGAGTACATCTTTTGGAAGTGCTTTTAAAGTTGTGCCATTGGAAGAACTTCCAAATTTTTTTGCTGGGATGTTATTTCTATAGAAAACTTTGTCAAAATTTTATTTCTATAGAAAATTTTGTCAAACTAATTTATATATATATTTAATCGGTCTTTTTATACCCACCACTATGGAATGGTGACTGGGGTATAATAGGTTGATCAGGGAGAAATTCTAAGACGATATAACGATGTCCGTCTGTCTGTCTGTCTGTTGTAATCACGCTACAGTCTTCAATAATGAAGCAATCGTGCTGAAATTTTGCACAAACTCGTCTTTTGTCTGCAGGCAGGTCAAGTTCGAAGATGGACTATATCGGTCTAGGTTTTGATATAGTCTCCATATAAACCGACCTCCCGATTTGGGGTTTTGGGCTTATAGAAATCGTAGTTTTTATCCAATTTGTCTGAAATTGGAAATCTAGAGGTATTTTAGGACCATAAAGAGGTGTGCCGAAAATGGTGGGTATCGGTCCATATTTTGGTGTAGCCCCCATATAGACCGATTTCCCGATTTTACTTATTGGGCTTCTAGAATTCGAAGTTTTTATACTATTTGCCTGAAATTGGAATTCTAGAGATATTTTCGGGTCATAAAGAGGTGTGCCGAAAACGGTGATTATCGGTCCATATTTTAGTATACCCCCCATAAGAACGATTTCCCGATTTAACTCCTTGGGTTTCTAGAAACCGTAGTTTTTATCTGATTCGCCTGAAATTGTAAATATTCTGGTATTTTAGGCTCACAAGAACGTGTATCGGATTAAGTTTTTATCGGTCCATTTGGTAATGCCTCCATATAGACCGACTTCACTTCTTGAGGGTGTAGAAGGCGCACTGATCATGAAAATTGCTTGAAACTCAATGTAACATTTCCAGATTTTACTTCTACAGATTTAAGATTTCAAATCAAGACGTTATTTTATAATTTTCTTGCACACTTACAAGAGATGTTAATGATTCCTCTAAAACTCAAACAAAAATGGTTCTTCTAAATCCAGAATCTGATATAGTCCTCATAGGTGAAATATTTAAATTTATCTTCGGGAAGTGTCATCAAGTCCTCAAGCCCTCCTGAAATTTCAAAGGAAACCCTAATATTTGGTTCATGGTGGTGGGTATTTAAGATTCGGCCCGGCCGAACTTAGTGCTGTATATACTTCTTTAATTTAATATATACCACGTATGGACTTACTTACAATTTAGAAGACGGTGTTAGGAGGTTTTAAGATACCTTGCCATCGGCAAGCGTTACCGCAACTCAAGTAATTCGATTGTGGATGGCAGTGTTTAGAAAAAGGTTCTACGCAATCCATGGTGGAGGGTACATAAACTTCGGCCTGGCCGAACTTGCGGCCGTATATACTTGTTTGTGATTCAATTATCGATGAAGAGCGTTCGCATAAATTCGTCAATTTAGAGAATTTTTTGAGCCTTATCTATCTATCATGGTGTAAAACATCCATATCCATGTTCTGCAGTACTATGAAATATTGAAAATATGGAGTGACCCATATATCAAGATTATACAGATACCATGAGGTTAGTTATTTTTTTCTTTAGAACACCTCACTATAGTCCACATGGGAGTATAGAGGTACTACATGTATACATGTGTGCATGGGATTCCTGGCATACAAAAAGGTGTAGTAGTATGACATTGGTAGCACCAATTCATTCATGACGATTCTCCATTTACCACAACAGCATCTCATAGTAAATAGTACAAGGAAAGTGGCAAGCATCCATCCAAGCCAACGTACTCGAAGTAATGGAACATTTAAGTAAGGGCAAATGTAGATTAACAATGTTCTCATGTGCCAACCAGACTTACTACGATTACTGGATCCAGCTGCCGCCACCTAGCATCCATTGTAAGTTTTGTTGTATTTTGTCCACGATGTATGTGTGTGTGTGTTTGTCTCTAAAGAAACACTTGTTGTTGCAGTTTGCATGAAAAGCTGAATTACTTGCAAAAGAGTTTCGCGCTATTCTCTAAACATCATCACTACTGTTACTCTAAACATGGCTAAGATACCATTGTCAATGCCAATGATTCAGATATCCTCATTGTCCTAAAGACATAGAGACTTTTGCTACTTAGAAGCCTTAGGGGAGTATTCGGTTGAAGTTACATGAGCTATTGAAGCAAATAGTGACTTCTAGTTTGGAATCCTTTTGTTTTCCCGTTTTTTTATACCCTCCATCATAGGATGGGGGTATATTAACTTTGTCATTCCGTTTGTAACACATCGAAATATTGTTCTAAGACCCCATAAAGTATATATATTCTGGGTCGTGGTAAAATTCTTAGTCGATCTAAGCATGTCCGTCCGTCCGTCCGTCTGTTGAAATCACGCTAACTTCCGAACGAAACAAGCTATCGACTTGAAACTAGGCACAAGTAGTTGTTATCGATGTAGGTCGGATGGTATTGAAAATGGGCCATATCGGTCCACTTTTACGTATAGCCCCCATATAAAGGGACCCTCAGATTTGGCTTGTGGAGCCTCTAACAGAAGCATATTTCATCCGATCCGGCTAAGATTTGGTACATGGTGTTGGTATATGGTCTCTAACAACCATGCAAAAATTGGTCCACATCGGTCCATAATTATATATAGCCCCCATATAAACCGATCCCCAGATTTGGCTTGCGGAGCCTAAAAGAGAAGCAAATTTCATCCGATCCGGCTGAAATTTGGTACATGGTGTTAGTATATGGTCTCTAACAACCATGCAAAAATTGGTCCACATCGGTCCATAATTATATATAGCCCCCATATAAACCGATTCCCAGATTTGGCTTGCGGAGCCTCAAAGAGAAGAAAATTTCATCCGATCCGGCTGAAATTTGGTACATGATGTTGGTATATGGTCTCTAACAACCATGCAAAAATTGGTCCATATCAGTCCTTAATTATATATAGCCCCCATATAAACCGATCCCCCGATTTGGCTTACGGAGCCTCTAAGAGAAGCATATTTCATCCGATCCGGCTGAAATTTGGTACATGGTGTTGGTATATGGTCTCTAACAATCTTGCAAAAATTGGTCCACATCGGTCCATAATTATATATAGACCCCATATAAACCGATCTCCAGATTTTACTTGGGAAGCCTCAAAGAGAAGCAAATTGCATCCGATCCGGCTGAAATTTGGTACATGGTATTGGAATATGGTCTCTAACAACCGTGAAAAAATTGGTCCACATCCATATAAACCGATCCCCAGATTTGGGTTTCGGAGCCTCAAAGAGAAGCAAATTTCATCCGATCCGCCTGAAATTTGGTACATGATATTGGTATATGGTTTCTAACAACCATGCAAAAATTGGTCCACATCGGTTCATAATTATATATAGCCCCCATATAAAACGTTCTCCAGATTTGACCTCCGGAGCCTCTTGGAGGAGCAAAATTCATCCGATCCAGTTCAAATTAGGAACGTGGTGTTAGTATGTGGTCGCTAACAACCATACCAAAATTGGTCCATTCACACAAAAATTGGTCCATATCGGTTCATAATCATGGTTGCCACTAGAGCCAAAAATAGTCTACCAAAACTTTATTTCTATAGAAAATTTTGTCAAAATTTTATTTCTATAGAAAATTTTGTCAAAATTTTATTTCTATAGAAAATTTTGTCAAAATTTTATTTCTAGAGAAAATTTTGTTAAAATTTTATTCGGTTCATAATCATGGTTGCCACTCGAGCCACAAATAATCTACCAAGATTTTATTTCTATAGAAAATTTTGTTAAAATTTTATTTCTGTAGAAATTTTTGTCAAAATTTTCTTTCTATAGAATATTTTGTCAAAATTTTTATTTCTATAGAAAATTTTGTGAAAATTTTATTTCTATAGAAAATTTTGTTAACATTTTATTTCTGTAGAAAATTTTGTAAAAATTGTATGTCTACTTTGTCAAACTGAATTATATACGTATTGGATCGATCGTTTTATTTGGTTTAATATATACCACGTATGGCCTTACATACAATTTAGAAGTTGGTGTTAGGAGGTTTTAAGATACCTTGCCATCGGCAAGCGTTACCGCAACTTAAGTAATTCGATTGTGGATGGCAGTGTTTAGAAGAAGTTTCTACGCAATCCATGATGGAGGGTACATAAGCTTCGGCCTGGCCGAACTTACGGCCGTATATACTTGTTTCTTTCCTATGTTGGCTTGTTACAATTGTAATATTACCAAACAAATTTGTTAGATGTTGTTGATAAACATGTTAAAGCCATTGATGAGAGATCTTGATGATGATGTTTGTGTTTGTTAAATTTGTACTTCCATCTGATGGCAAGGGAGGACATGAGTTTTTGCATTCTTCTGTCACGATTTTCTATTGAGATAAGAGAAGATGATGGTGACTAGTGATGGCATAACTTTGGTCTATTTAATTTTCTCTTTTTTTTTCAAAATACTACAATTCTCAGTTTTTAATACTAACTAGCTAATTGAAAAGACCAAGGCTTGAAACAATAATTATACACATGGCTTATAACAAAAATACCATTTTATGTGTACACTTAAATTTCATTTGATTTTTAATTGAACTTCTAAGACATCGCTTCCAAAACAATGAAAAAGCTACGAAAATGGAATACTTTCTATGACAAATACATGTAAAATTGTATAAAGATAATCGAAATTTGAACTTTTTCTAGAACACTATTTGGGAGCTTTCAAACCTCTTCTTATAATTTTTCAAACCTCTTTTTATAATTTTATACACTCTTAGAAAAATATGTTTTTCATATGTTCCGATATAAACAAAATGTGTTTCGGGCACAATTTTAAAACACAATATATTTAAGTGCAAACAAGGTGTGTTCCTAAACTAACACTAAATGTTTGGGACATCTATGTTAATATGTTAGAATATATTATGTTTGGAGCATGAATGTTTCATAAAAATCATATGTGTGAATACAAACATATATAAATTTACAAATTTCGACTAAACATACATATGTTGTGATATTTTATTCAAAGCGACAGAGAGAGTATAGAGAAAGAAATAGAGATGGAAACCGGGAGAGTTGACTGGAGAGTCCACGTGGCAAACAAATGTATGTTTCTGTTAAATAATGTTATGTTTGCATGGGCTCGTGGGCGCTGCAAACTATGCTATATAAGTGTAACTTATAACGATAATTATCTACTGGTGACTATAACAGCTACGTAGTCCAGTGGGTAGTTTGTTGGCTTACAAACTGTATAGTCCTCGGTTCGATTCTCCGTGCAGGCGAAAGGTAAAATTTAAAAAATGTATAAAAGTGAATAATTTCTTCAACATTATTTGTATTACAGAAAAAGGTGCCAAGAACTAAAATATTTCGAGGAAGTGAAAATTACGAGTATGTTAGGCAATGAGCACAATCGTCTTTGGGAAAAATTCTTCCAAGCATATAATATTTTTGGGCTCAAAATGCTTCCAAACATATGATATGTTCACATAAAACAAACATATTAATGTTTCGGCAGTATCCAATAATATATGTGCTTCCTGCAAAATATGTTTGGAACATATGTTAAAGAAGCGATTTTTTTTGAGGGTGTAGTTTTATGAAATGGAAATGAATGGACTTGTCCTGATAGGTTTTCGGAAATTTCCCAAAGAAATTGAATCATCAAAGCTTACACAGAATCCATTATCACCAAAATATGTACAGTGCCACACACCTCATAGTGGTCAGAGTATATGCGAAAAAAATTTGCCTACCCGAAATATTGATTTTAAGCTCCATAAAATATATACCGATCGACTCAGAACCACCTCCTGAGGTGGTTTAGCGTTTTGTGCTAAATGATCCGCCTGACCATGTATTTGTTGTTCGCAGTATTCAGGTCACTTTTATTAGCCGATTTTAATGAAATTTGATTTGGAAGAATGAGAGAATATAGGTACAAATAAAACAATATATTAGGCCATTCAATGTCTAGGCTGCTTGATGCTGTTATCAAACAAAAAGGAATGTCCAAAAAGTACTAAATGTACCAAAAAAACTACTTTATTTTTGTTCCTCAAAAAATGTGTTTTTTTATAATTTAAATATTGAAAGAACAAACATTTTTCTAAAATAAAAATTGATCTAAATTCTTACAATCCAAATTGAAATATTTTTATACCCACCACCATAGAATGGTGATGTGGGTATAAAAATTTGTCATTCCGTGTGTAACACATCGAAATATCGATTTCCGACTATATAAAGTATATATATTTTTGATCAGGAAGAAATTCTAAGACGATATAAGCATGTCCGTCTGTCTGTCTGTTGTAATCACGCTACAGCCTTCAATAATGGCGCTATCGTCCTGAAATTTGGCACAGATTCGTTTTTCTTTTGCAGACAGGTCAATTTCGAAGATGGGATATATCGGTCCAAGTTTTGATATGGTCCCCCACATAAACCGACTTCCCGATTTGGGGTCTTGGGCTTATAAAAACCGTAGTTTTTATCCAATTTACCTGAAATTGAACATCTACAGATACTTGAGGACCATCAAAAGGTGTGCCGAAAAAGGTGCCCATCGGTCCATGTTTTGGTATAGCCCCCATATAGACCGATCTCCTGATTTTGCTTCTTGGGCTTCTAGAAACTGTATTTACTATCCGATTTGCCTGAAATTGGAAATCTAGAGGTATTTTGGGACCACAAATAGGTGTGCCGAAATTGAGGTGTATGGGTCAATTTTTTGGTATAACCCCCATATAGACCGATCTCCCGATTTTTATTCTTGGGCGTCTATAAACTGTATTTTCTATCCGATTTGACTGAAATTGAAAATCTAGAAGTATTTTGGGACCACAAATAGATGTGCCGAAATTGAGGTGTATCGGTCAATTTTTTGGTATAACCCCCATATAGACCGATCTCCCGATTTTACTTTACTTTAGTATAGCCCCCATATATTCGTAGATCGATCTCCAGATTTAACTCATTGGGCTTCTAGTAGTTTTTATGCGATTTGCACAAAAATGTAAATGTACTGGAATTTTAGACCCTCAAAAATATGTATCGCATTTATTTTTACCGGTCCTTTTGGTAAGGCATCGATATAGATCAATTTAAGTTCTTGAGGATACACCCAAAGAAAAAAATATTTTCCTCCGGAATGAAATTTTAGACAAACGAAATTTCCCTTTCGTATAAAGTATTTTCGTTTAGAACAAACTAATCCGAATTTTTGATAAGCGATTGTCTCTAAAATTTGTGTCAAAAGAAAACTATGCTTTTCTAAAATTTCGTTCCTCAGAAAAGAAAACACTTCTTTCAGGGTATAACAGGCGCACTGAAATTGCTTGAAATTAAAAATAAAATTTCCAGATTTTACTCATCGTATTCATTTAAATAATGGCGGAAAAAATCTGCAGATTTAAGATTTCAAATCCAGGCGTTATTTCATCATATACACGATATGTTTAAGATTTCTCTAAAACTCAAACAAAATTGGTTTTCATAAATCCAGAATCTGATCTAGTCTTCATAGGTAGTATCTGGTTGAGCTGATTTGTTTGGGAGAAAAATTGTCATCAAACCCTCTAAAATTCTATATGTTATCAAGAAACCTGCTACGACGAATAGTTTCAAAGTAAACTATTATATTTGATTCATAATGGTGCGTATTTAAGATTCGGCCACACAAAAATACATTTTTGTGTGGGTTAGTGGCTCATATTTGAATGATTTCACATCATTCAATTGTTTATAACTTTGTAATTTATCAGTCGTTTTTCTTCTAGTTGGTCTTATTACTTACGTTAGAGAATCATCTAAACGACCATGAAGAGAAAAAAATTGTTTTCAATGGTTTGTACTTTTCCGGCGGAAAAATGTCAATGCAAAACATGGTTTTTTATTGAAAATTTTCCCTTTTTGCATCGATATTTTTTGAACCACTTAACTTATCACAGATCCAATTACATTATTCATCATTTCAATACCTTTCATTTAAGTATCAACAACGTTTTAATCGGACATTTCTAACTGGAGTTATAATTTGTTTAGTGAAAGAAGAGCGAAAAACTAAAAATAACGGGATATCTCAAAAACTGTTCCATTAAAAAATTTTTTAAATTTTTTCGAATTCAGCAGATCAAAATACATAGTCACATCTCATGATGTCATCACATCAAATGTACATGAAAAAATTTTATTTTGTAAACTAGTGTTATTGATCAAAAAATTCTAAATTATATTTTAAATATTTTTTTTTAATTTAAATTGTAATTTGTAAATTTTAAAATTACATTGTAAAAGCTGAGTTTAAAAATATTCGGACATCAAATATTTTTTTACTTTAAAATATATAGTGGATATAGTCAATATAGTATAATAAACGCATAGATTTTATTTTTCTCAGTTTAACTAATTATATTTTATATTCTACACGCAAAGAAAAAAACGTTTGGAAAACGTGTACCGAAAACGATTTTCTTTTGTTAGAGTTTTTTGAATTGCTTCGAAAATTTTAAACTTTTATCACCAAAAAAATTCGTTTGTTACAAAATTTTTATTTTTTCAATAAAAAAAGTTATTTTTGAAACAACAACACAGTCCATTTCGTTTATATCAAACACTGTTCTTTTCCGACTTTAGGTCTTTAATAAGACACAGTTTACAGTTCAAAATTTAATATACTACAATGTAATGTTGAACATTTTTTTCGGAATCTTCCGAACATATCTGGAATATATGTAAAAAAACAAAAACAAAAAAAAAACTTTGGTCGAAGCGGGGATCGAACCCACGACCCTTGGCATGCAAGTCGGACGTAGCAACCACTGCTCCACGGTGCCAAACTAAATGTTTGTTTCTGTTAAATAAACTTTGTTTATTCGGTTCGTGGGCGCCGCAAGCTATGCTATATAAATATAACTTATATGGATATTTATCTATTGATGTACCATAACAGGTACATAGCTCAGTGGTTAGTGTGTTGGCTTACAAAGTGCATGGTCCGCGGTTCGATTCTCCGTCCAGGCGAAAGGTAAAAAAATTTTAAAAATTTATAAAATCGTATAATTTCTTCTACATTGTTGGTATTACAGAAAAAGGTGCAAAGAACTAAAAAACTTCGTGGAAGTGAGAAAGATGTGAGGGAAAATGCAATTAGCCAGAAAAAAATTTTTTTGAGTTAGTCTTTATGAAATTGTTTTTACATCCTGGAAAAGAATAAACGTTTATCACAAAAAGTATATACTTTTCTTCCAAATGTACTTCCTTTCAACGAAAAGCAAATGAGAAACGAACTTTGTTTGTCTAAAATTTCGTTTGGGAGGAAAGAATTATTTTTTTGCGTGTATATTTTTGCTAATTTTAACTAATTATTATTTTTTTTTTCTATTTTTCTTTGCAGGTAAGTAACCAAACAAATGACAATCTAAGGATAAACAATGCGAGTAAGTTCATAACATTATGTGTATGTCAAATGTCAATTTTAAGGATGGAATTATTCGTTTTAATAAAGATATGGATTTTAGAGGGTTTGACATAAAAGCATTATTCTTTTCAAAAAATTTTTCCCAAAACCACACAAAAAAAAATAATGAGATAAATCAATTTCGTGCATTTAACTAACATGTATTCCATTTTTATACCCTCCACTATAGGATTGGGGTATATTATTATACCCTCCACCATAGGATGGGGGTATATTAACTTTGTCATTCCGTTTGTAACACATCGAAATATTGCTCTAAGACCACATAAAGTATATATATTCCGGGTCGTGGTGAAATTCTGAGTCGATCTGAGAATGTCCGTCTGTTGAAATCACGCTAACTTCCGAACGAAACAAGCTATCGACTTGAAACTTGGCACAAGTAGTTGTTATTGATGTAGGTCGGTCCACTTTTACGTATAGCCCCCATATAAACGGACCCCCAAATTTGGCTTGCGATTTCTCTAAGAGAAGCAAATTTCATCCGATCCGGCTGAAATTTGGTACATTGTGTTAGTATATGGTCTCTAACAACCATGCAAAAAATGGTCCATATCGGTCCACTTTTGCGTATAGCCCCCAAACGGACCCCCAAATTTGGCTTGCGATCGCTCTAAGTGAAACACATTTCATCCGATCCGGCTGAAATTTGGTACATGGTGTTAGTATATGGTCTCTAACAACCATGCAAAAATTGGTCCATATCGATCCACTTTTACGTATAGCCCCCATATAAACGGACCCCACATTTGGCTTGCGATCGCACTAAGAGAAGCAAATTTCATCCGATCCGGATGAAATTTGGTACATGGTGTTAGTATATGGTCTCTAACAACCATGCAAAAATTGGTCCATATCAGTCCATAATTACATATAGCCCCCATATAAACCGATCCCCCGATTTGGCTTGCGGAGCCTCTAAGAGAACCAAATTTCATCCGATCCGGCTGAAATTTGGTACATGGTGTTAGTATATCTAGAGACGAAAATGCGAAAATTGGCCCACATAGGTCTATAATTATATATAGCCCCCATATAAACCCCCAAATTGGTCCACATAGGTCTATAATTATATATAGCCCCCATATAAACCGATCCCCCGATTTGTCTTGCGGAGCCTCTAAGAGAAGCAAATTTCATCCGATCCGGCTGAAATTTGGTACATAGTATTGGTATATGTTCTCTAATGACCATGCACAAATTGGTCCACATCGGTCCATAATTATATATAGCCCCCATATAAACCGATCCCCCGATTTGTCCTCCGGAGCCTCTTGGAGGAGCAAAATTCATCCGATCCAGTTGAAATTTGTAACATGGTGTTAGAATGTCGTCTCTAACAAACACGCAAGAACTGGTCCATATCGGTCCATAATTATATATAGCCCCCATATAAACCGTTCCCCAGATTTGATCTCCAGAGCCTCTTGGAGGAACAAAATTCATCCGATCCGGTTGAAATTTGCAACGTGGTGGTAGTATAAGGCCGCTAATATCCATGCCAATATTGGTCCATATCGGTCTATAGTTATATAGCCGTTCGCCATTCACACAAAAATTGGTCCATATCGGTTCATATTCATGGTTGCCACTCGAGCCAAAAATAATCTACCAAAATGTTATTTCTATAGAAAATTTTGTCAAAATTTTATTTCTATAGAAAATTTTGTCAAAATTTTATTTCTATAGAAAATTTTGTCAAAATTTTATTTCTATAGAATATTTTGTAAAAATTTTATTTCTATAGAAAATTTTGTAAAAATTTTATTTCTATAGAAAATTTTTTCCAAATTTTACTTCTTAGAAAATGTTGTCAAAATTTTATTTTGTCAAAATTTGATTTCTATAGAAACTTTAAACTTAATTATATACGTATTTAATCGGCCTTTTTTAGTTTAATATATACTACGTATGGACTACATTGTAATTTAGAAGACGATGTTAGGAAGTTTTAAGATACCTTGCCATCGGCAAGTGTTACCGCAATCCAAGTAATTCGATTGTGGATGACAGTCTTCAGTAGAAGTTTCTACGCAATCCATAGTGGAGGGTACATAAACTTCGGCCTGGCCGAACTTACGGCCTTATATACTTGTTTTGTTTGAGATTTCTACACTGTGTTGTTAAAATAACTAAAATCTACATTTTTACAAAATTCATCCTATTTATGAAATCCTAAAATGAACTAAAAGTATTTAATGAAAAAAAATCAATATCATATTAACCACACGTATTTATTTCTTAGTTTTGTTTTAGTTTACATTAAAATTATTTATTATTTTTATTTATTTCCCATTATTAACGAATAATATAAAATGATTAGTTAATTAATGGAAGCTATAGCTACATAGGTCTTAAACTTAACGTCGAACGTTGATTTCTACGGTCATTGATTTTTTATAACCACGTTTAGTTCATACAATTTCTTAAGACATACTTCGTATAAAGAAAACACAATTGAATAGGCGTAAAGACAAATTTCCACAAAAATTTCCAAACAATTGAATAGGCGTAAAGACAAATTTCCACAAAAATTATAAATATACTCTAAAACAAAATAAATGTAAAATTTTTTCTTTAGTTTAACGATGTTCCTGTTTTGTCTTCTAAACTATATTGTTATATGAATGGATTTTTCTTTTCATATTGCGACCTTGACGTTTCCATTATCACAAAGTTACGTATTCAATTTAACTGTCATTGATTTTTAAATTCTCAGGAATCAGAGTGATAAATTATTTATGACTCTATCTGCAATGTCAACAAAGGCGTCATTTCTAAGGCCAAGGAAGATAAAAAAATATACGCTTTATAGTAAAGGCTCTCTACAATCATTCTATGCATACAAAATTACAGCTTTGTTATTATTGATAGATTTTATTTCTACTTCATTGTTTTTTCTCAATAACAACAAGAGAAGGTGTTATGAAAATCAAAATTTTTCCATTGAAATATATGAGAAATATAATGGACCAAATTTCAGAAATTATCAAATCGCAAATATTGTTATAGGTCAAATTGGTATTAATGAATTTATATTTCTTACCTTGAGATGACGAGATTTTTTCCCGATTTTTAACTTTTTTACTTTATTAAAAAAAAGTGAAATAGAACTTTCGTTAAATGTCGATTTTCACTAACATAAAAGTTCGTTCAGTTGATTTAAAAAAAAATGAAAATAACAAAACTCGATTAGTCTACAAATGTGGACTTTGATTTTTTTTGTTTTTTCATAAAAAGTCGATTAGTCGAAAATTGGAATTTCGACTTTTGTCTCACTAACTCAGTGTTGCAAGAAGTACTACATACATGTAGTTTTTTTTTCTAATATTTAGCGTCTTGTAGGCACGTAGGGGCACAATGTAGGGACTTTTTCAATCAACACAATTTTTAATAATTTTTACATTTGGGTGGCTCTAGAGGAGGAAATTAGAAGCCTGCCCATAAAAAAATCTACCACACTTAGAAGAAAATCTTACCACAAACCTACCAAACAAATATTTCTATAGAAAATTTTGTCAAAATTTTATTTCTATAGAAAATTTTGCCACAATTTTATTTCTATAGAAAATTTTCTTAAAATTTAATTTCTATAGAAAATTTTGTCAAAATTTTATTTTTATAGCAAATTTTCTCAAAATTTTTTTTCTATAGAAAATTTTCACAAAATTTTATTTTTATAGAAAATTTGATGAAAATTTTATTTCTATAGAAAATTTTGTCAAAATTTTATTTCTATAGAAAATTTTCTCAAAATTTTTTTCTATAGAAAATTTTCACAAAATTTTATTTTTATTGAAAATTTTGACAAAATTTTTTTAAAATTTTCTTTCTATAAAAATTTTCTCAAAATTTTATTTCTATAGAAAATTTTGTCAAAATTTTATTTCTATAGAAAATTTTGTCAAAATTGTATTTCTGTAGAAAATTTTGTCAAAATTTTATTTCTATAGAAAATTTTCTTAAATTTTAATTTCTATATAATTTTTTTTTTTTTTAATTTAATTTTTATGGGAAATTTTCTCACAATTTTATTTCTATAGAAAATTGTCTCAAAATTTCATTTCTATAGAAAATTTTCTCAAAATTTTATTCCTATAGAAAATTTGATGAAAATTTTATTTCTATAGAAAATTTGATCAAAATTTTATTTTTATAGAAAATTTTGTCAAAATTTTATTTCGATAGAAAATCTTCTTAAAAATTAATTTCTATAGAAAATTTTGTTAAAATTTTATTTTTATATCAAATTTTCTCAAAATTTTATTTCTATAGGAAATTTGATGAAAATTTTATTTCTATAGAAAATTTTGTCAAAATTTTACTTCTATGGAAAATTTTGACAAATTTCTATTTCTATAGCAAATTTTGTCAAAATTTTATTTATATTGAAAATTTTGTCAAAATTTTATTTCTATAGAAAATTTTCACAAAATTTTATTTCTATAGAAAATTTTCCCAAAATTTTATTTCTATAGAAAATTTTGAATTTTTGAATTGGATTTTGAATTAGATAATCTTCTGCATGCATGTTAATTTTCAACAATATTTGACTTCTGTTTAATTTCATATAAAGGTCTTTAGCCTGTTTTTGCCTTTAATAATATGCATCTTAAATGACATAGCTTATATTGCCAGCCAGAGTCTCATTTGTTGTAATATCTACTGTGATAAAATCTCATTAAATGAATTGTATTAAAAAATAAAATTAATAAAGAAGAATTTGAAAAATGAAATAAAAAATCAAATTTTCTATAGAAATAAAATTGTGAGAAAATTTGCCATAAAAATAAAATTTTGAAAAAATTTCTATAGAAATTAAATTTTAAGAAAATTTTCTATAGAAATAAAATTTTGACAAAATTTGCTATAGAAATAAAATTTTGACTAAATTTTCTATAAAAATAAAATGTTGGCAAAAATTTCCATAGAAATAAAATTTTGACAAAATTTTCTATAGAAATAAAATTTTGAGAAAATTTTTATAGAAAAAAAATTTTGACAAAATTTTCTACATAAATAAAATTTTGACAAAATTTTCTATAGAAATAGAATTTTGTCAAAATTTTCTATAAAAATAAAATTTTGAGAAAATTTTCTATAGAAATAAAATTTTGACAAAATTTTTAATATATCTTTGTCAAAATGTTATTTCTATAGAAAATTTTGTCAAAATTTTATTTCTATAGAAAATTTTGTCAAACTTTTATTTCTATAGAAAATTGTCTCAAAATTTTATTCCTATAGAAAATTTGGTGAAAATTTTATTTCTATGGAAATTTTTGCCAACATTTTATTTCTATAGAAAATTTTGTCAAACTTTTATTTCTACAGAAAATTGTCTCAAAATTTTATTCCTATAGAAAATTTGGTGAAAATTTAATTTCTATGAAAATTTTTGCCAACATTTTATTTCTATAGAAAATTTTGTCAAACTTTTATTTCTATAAAAAAAATTCTCAAAATTTTATTCCTACAGAAAATTTGATGAAAATTTTATTTCTATACAAAATGTTTTCAATATTTTATTTCTATAAAAAATTTTCTCAAAATTTTATGTCTATAGAAAATTTTCTCTAAATTTTACTTCTATAGACATTTTTTTCAAAATGTTATTTCTATAGAAACTTTTCTCAAAAATTTATTTCTATAGAATTTGTTCTCAAAATTTTATTTCTATAGATTTTGTTCTCAAAATTTTATTTCTATAGAAAATTTTGCCAAAAATTTTTTTCTATAGAAAATTTTCTCAAAATGTTATTTCTACAGAAAAATTTCTCAAAATCTTTTTATATAAATTTTATTCCTATCGACATTTGATCTACCAAAACATCAAGAATTCTACCAAACAAAAAAAATCTGCTATTTTTGGTAGAATTCTACCAACTGTGGCAACCGTGGTGGTAATACAAATTTGTTTTTACGTACACACAAAAATGTTTTGATTCAATTAATTTTTTAATTGAAATGTCTTCAATCACAAAATTGATAGTCAATTCCAAAATTAATTGATCCAATTAAGAAATTAATTGATACTAGTTTGTGTGATAGATTTTTGTTTCAAAAGAATGGTTGAATCAATTAAATTTTTAATTGAATATTTGTTACAACTCAATTAAGATTTTAATTTGAAAGATTTTCGTGAAATTTTTTTCTGTGTAATATACGTTGTTTTTCATATGTTTTAAGATATTAAAGCACATAGAACCATTTTTATTTTGTAAATTTTGTTTAAATTTAACGCAAAATATTGTAGAGAACATTGTTTGCGAATGTAGGGGAAAGTAGGAAACATTTTTTGAATTTCAACGTAATGTGATCACGTTGAAATTCAAAAAATGGGGATGGGAGAAGTTACCAAGGAGAAGTAACAAAAAACCTTGTTGTGGGAGATAATAGAGATTGTGGGCATTTCCATAAATGTGTGCGTTGGTCATTGTTTTGTTCCTCGTGTTATATTAAAACAATTATTATTGTATTAAAAAATATGGTAAAAGTCTCTATTGGGAAATGGAT
This sequence comes from Haematobia irritans, assembly GCF_050003625.1. Classification (NCBI taxonomy): domain Eukaryota; kingdom Metazoa; phylum Arthropoda; class Insecta; order Diptera; family Muscidae; genus Haematobia; species Haematobia irritans. The sequence continues at coordinate 145,839,055 of NC_134397.1, read as the reverse complement.
CTGTGAATTTCAGCTTACCTTAGAGTGGCTAAAAATGCGACCATCTAGTAGAAGTGACCTTTTATATTATGAGATAATCTCTCACATAACCAGTCAAGCAATTTCATAATTAATCAACCAAAGGAAACCTTTTCTGTTCTTTTTTGTTTATTACTAGCGTAACCCGGCCCGCTTCGCTGCGCATTCCGAAGCATATTTGTAGGAACAATTTGCATTAACTTAGTCAACCATATCCTTCGTGCTGAAAACAAATTCGAAAATACGGAGGATATTCATATGTAAAACGGTTCGTCTTAATAAATGTCTGGGAGAGGGTGTACCCTTTCCTCCAAACTTTTAAATAATGTTCTGTATTCAAGTAGTTGGACAATCTTCTATATTTCTTGAGAATTTTAAGTGTGGTTTGTCAAGGAAAGGTATCCTTCTCCTCAAAATTAAGCACTATATTATAATAACATACAATACAATATTGTTTCCCATCCAATAAATCGGAAAAAGCAAAAGTAGTAAAAAAGTTTACCACATTAACCCTCTATGTTGGCTGCCAATTTCATGTAAATTTAAGTTCGTTACTAAAAAGAAGTCTGGCAGAAGCCTGTGCAAAAATCATAAAATTATGTACCGAGTTCCCATTTATGGACAACCCTCTACTTTCAATTTAAGAAAAAAAAAACGGACAAAAGGGAACCCTCTCCCCACCTTCACTCCACACCGACCTGATATCGGAATTATAAGCCTAAAGGGGCGGCCTCTCTTCCGTCCAAATATCACAAAGTCAGGTATCAACTATTAATATCGTAACCTCTCCCCAGTCCTCTGTAAATTTCAAGTAACTCCGTAAAGTTTAATTGTTTCTCTGTATGTACTTAAGAGAAGCCGATGTCTCCCTATGCCCTTTTATTTTTATTAAAAAATCTGGAACTTGATATAAATTTCATAACCTCGCCCATTTTTTCCGTAAAATTTCAGTCGCGGGAATTTAGTTTTGTTTTCACTGTACTTTAAAAAAAAGTCGGGCAAAGGGGCTGTTCCCAACCCTCCCCCCCACCCAAATATCGAAAAGTAATGTAGAGGATTTTTGTCTAGATGCCAACCCCAACATTCAATGAAAATTTCAAGCAAATCGCATAATTTTGTTCCAAGTTTCAAAAAGTAGGGCAAGGGGGAGGTCCCTCTCCCAGTCGACATATGAAATCATCAGGTATCGGATATTAATTAAATAACCTCACCGCATGTTCTCTGCAAATCTCAGATAATTTAGAGAATTTTAGTTTTTTCACAGTACTTTAAAAAATGTCGAACAAAGGGAGGTCCCCCTCCGCCACCAAATATCGAAATATAAAGTAGCGGATCTTTGTCTAGATGCCAACCCCAACCTTCAATGAAAATTTCAAGCAAATCGGTCAACTTTGGTCCAAATTTCAAAAAGTTCGACAAAGGGGAGGTCCCCTCCGCGACCAGGTGTCAAAAAATGAGGTACCCTATTTTCACCACATGAACGCCCCCTACGATCTCTGAAAGTTTCAAGTAAATCGGTTCAGCCGTTTCGTAGCCAACTCGGACCATACAAACAAACAAAAAGTCGTTTAAGGCGAGGTACCCCCTCCCGATCAAATTTCGAAAAAAAAATTGCGAATCTTTGTCTAGGGATCACCCCCTACTATCCCTGAAAACTTCGTGCAAATCGGTCAAGTTTGGTTTAATTTTCAAAAAGTCGGACAAAGGGGAGGTTCCTCTCAGCGACCATATGTCAAAAAATAAGGTACCCTATTTTCAGCACATGAGTGCCCCGCACGATCTCTGAAAGTTTCACGTAAATCGGTTCAGCCGTTTTCTCGCCAACCCGGAACATACAAATAAACAAACAAACAAACAAACAAATAAACAAACATAATTTGAATTTTATATATATAGATTGTTTTTGTTTTTGTTTTTTTTTTTGTGAAAAATCAATGTACAATTCTTCCATTTGTTGACAATCATGCGATGGCCTCAAAAAAATTTAGTTTTCAATTTTAGCAAGCACTTGTAAATTGTATGAGCCTTATCTTCGCTTGTTGCTGTTCATATTCATATTGATATTTTGACGTTGTATATACATATTTTTTATTATTATTATTTTTCAACAATTTTGGTTCAATTGTCATTGAAGCTGTTTTTATTTTGTACTTTGCTATAGTACGAAAATTGTATGGGGCCACACAAAATTTGCGTTCGATTTTCATTGACGTCGTTTTTGTTTTTATTTGATTTTTGTTGCAATCAATTCGTCATTTGAGTAGTGGCATTGTCGTTTTTGTCGTCGTCAAGATAACTCAAAAAAGCCACAAATGCATTTTAGCAAAACAACAACAACAATACTAACAAACAAAAATCAAATAATAAATATTAGTGAAATTCAATATGGAATGGTAGAAATATTAATAGGGCTTCTAGTCTATAGAAACTAAACAAAAAAAATTTATCAAAATATTATCAAGGAACTTTACTATATTCTATATCTAGCATATCCATAGTTAAACAAGATTTAGATAAGATAAGATTTAAGTTTAGATAAAATATGTTTTAGTTAATTTTATTAATATTATTGTTTTTTTTTTTTTGGTTTTTAGTTTTCATATTTTTTGTTGTAATTTTTAAAAATTTATCAGAAAAGGGAAAGTAAATTAGTATAGAAACTAAACAAAAAAGGGAAGGTAAAAAAATGTTTTTACAAATTTATCAAAATGTCAAGGAACTATATTCTATATCTAGCATATCCTTAATTAAACAAGATTTAGATAAGATTTAAGTTTAGATAAAATATATTTTAATTAATTTTATGAATATTATTATTTTTTTTGGTTTTTAGTTTTCATGCTTTTTTAAGATTTTTAAAAATTTTTAAAAAAAGGGAAAGTAAATTAATTTTGTTTAATTTATCAAAATATTACAAAGGAACTATATTCTATATCTCGAATATACATGGTTAAAAAAGATTTAGAAGATTTAGATAGATTTAATATTAGATAAGATATTTTTTATTTAATTTTTTTATTTAGTTTTCTTGTTTTTTTTTAATTTTTCAAAATTTATCAAAATATTGCCCAAAAACAATAACTTATACTATATCTAGCATATCTATGGTTAAACAATTTTAAGTAAGCTTTTTTTATTTTTTTATTTTTTTGTTTTTCCTTGTTTTATAATTTATACTTTTATTATTATTTTTATTTTTTTTTTTTTTGAATTTAGTTTAATTTCTTGTTTTTTGTCTTTTACCCACCTTAATGTCATTATGCAAAAAGTAAAACCGTATAAACTACAAAATACATACAAATACACTTTTTGGCCATACATATGAGAATATTGTTTTGTTTTATTATTTTGAACTTATTTCTAAGCTTCGCTTGCACGCGAATAGCAAATTGTCGAATATTTTATTCCAGTCAATTTCTTTAATTGACTTTTGTCATACGAACAAATATTTCTTAGAAATATTTACTGATACAGCAGAAAACTAAAAATTGAACCAATATCTTGAAATGCTCAACTACATATTGTCCGTATGAAAATTGAAACTGCACTGATCTAGAAAATTGGAAATATTTATATTAATGATAAACATACACTCAAACAAAAAGATAAATGTAGATCTAACTATATATACCTTCCCTTAAAAATGTTGGCAGTGATTCCGAGCCAAACATTCTACTTAAAAAAAAAAAAACAAAAAAAAACAAACAAAAAAACATTTTTTAAGTAAATATCTTGCTTTCAATCCAGGTTCCATAAAATTGAAGTACAAAAATATTAACAAAGCTATTCATGTACAAATAACCACCATTTTCATGAATCTCCGTTAGTGCTACGTTAGCTAACGAACTTTTAAACCGTACTATGGACATATCTGTCATTTCGCCCATATATTCCATATGCCAGTTAGGAACTTAACTTCTAAAAATTTTTAATTTAAACTTAACCAGAGGGAAGATATTTCTATTTTACTTTCTGTTAACTGGGAGTTAAAGTCTAACGGAGCTACATGAAAATGGCCGTAAATGTCAGGTTTTGAAACTGATTATAACAGATATTCCAAAGTAATTTATTATTTTTTTTAATTGCATTAAAAACTTGAAGTGAAATAAAATCGATCATATAAATTAATCGCACAAAACATTTTTTTCTGATTTAATCACGAAATTTATTGACCCAATTAATTTGTTAATTGAAATGTCTTTAATCACAGAAATGATAGTATCAATTAAAAAATTAATTGCAAGTCGATTAAAAAAACTAATTAATCCAATTAAAAAATTAATTAATACTATTAATTTTTGTGTTTGATTTTTGTTAAATCAATTAAATTTTTAATTGAATATTGAAAATTTCGTGAATTTCTTTTCTGTGATTGTATCAATTAATTTTTTAATTAGTTCAATCGATTTTTTGTTCGGTGTTGTTGTTCGATGCCATATTTCTGCGAATGAAGATATTTCTATTGAAACTACTTAGATCATTAATTAATTGGATAATTAATTTGCACTCAAATTCAAAGAAAAATCTAACTATAGTTATAATGACAAAATATACAAAAAAAATTTTTTTTCATCTAAATGTGAAAAAAATAATTTGTTTAATTAATAAATCAAAAAAGTAATTGCAAAATGAAGGGAATTAATTGATAATGTCAAAGAAATTAGTGAGGTTTTCATTCGTGTGTATGTTTTTTGGATATTATAGTTTTCGTTATTAAAGCAATTGTAATTACTTGGATCAATGAAATATGCACAGAAAAAATTTTCACGAAAATTTTTCCAATTAAAATCTTTATTGAGTTTTAAAAAATATTCAATTAAAAATTTAATTGATTCAACAAATTTTTTAATTGAAATAAAAATCAATCACACAAATTAATAGTATCAATTAAATATTTAATTGGATCAATTAATTTTTTAATTGACTGTCAATTAATTTTTTAATTGATACTATCATTTCTGTGATTGAAGACATTTCAATTAAAAAATTAATTGGATCAATTAATTTCGTGATTGAGTCAGAAAAAAATTTTTTGTGTGTGGAGAAAAAATTTCTGTGCGTACACAACAAAATTAATTGTATTGGATGAATTTTGCTCCTTCAAGAGGCTCCGGAGGTCAAATCTGGGAATCGTTTTATATGGGGGCTATACATAATTATTGACCGATGTGGACCAATTTTTGCATAGTTGTTAGACACCATATACTTACATCATGTACTAAATTTCAGCCGGATCGGATGAAATTTGCTTCCCTTAGAGGCTCCGCAAGCCAAATCTGGGGATCGGTTTATATGGGGGCTATATATAATTATGGACCGATGTGGACCAATTTGTACATGGTTGTTAGAGACCATATACTAACACCATGTACCAAATTTCAACCAGATCGGATGAATTTTGCTCCTCCAAGAGGCTCCGCAAGCCAAATATGAGCGTCGGTTTATATGGGGTCTATACGTAAAAGTGGTCCGATATGGCCCATTTGCAATACCATCCGACCTACATCAATAACAACTACTTGTGCCAAGTTTCAAGTCGATAGCTTGTTTCGTTCGGAAGTTAGCGTGATTTCAACAGACGGACTGGCGGACGGACATGCTTAGATCGACTCAGAATTTCACCACGACCCAGAATAAATTATGGGGTGTTAGCGCAATATTTCGATGTGTTACAAACGGAATGACAAAGTTAATATACCCCCCATCCTATGGTGGGGGGTATAGAAATAATTGAACATTTTGTTCGGAAATAATTACAGAAGCTTTTATAAACACACATTAATCCAAAAAAAATCATATGAAAGTAAAAACTCTTTAAAAAGTTGAATTTTTTATCTGCTACAGCCTTTAGAACTATTTCTGGTATGTGAGGATCAGTGTCACCTCTGTGCTATGTTAGTAGCAAATTTGCCACTTTTTTCAGACGGTGATAATTTTGTGCAATTAAATTTCGTACTTTTTACATTTATCAGTCATCCTTTCGTCATACTGCCCCACAGTTTATTTACATTCAATTATACTGTAACATTACGGAAATAGATTTGAAGAGACGAATATTATATTTGTGAGTAATTTTCCTTACCCCTATAAGTATGCAAAGAAAATGTTCTCTATTAGTTAACTTTCCTCAATACTTTAGGACTGATTTTCAATAAAATGGAGATAAAATGATTGTTAAGTTAGTGAGAATTTAAATGTAGGAAATAGTTTTTTTTTTTCAGCATTCTATATAAAGCACCGATATATACAGTGCCACACATAAGTATTGGCACAGCGAAAAAATGCGAAAAATGTGCTTACCAGAAATATTAATTTTAAGCTCCATAAAATATATACAGATCGACTCAGAACAACCTCTCGAGTCGGTTTAACCCTTGTTGTCCGCCCGACTGAACATGTATTTATTGATTGCAATATTCAGGTGACCATTATTAACCGATTTTGATGAAATTTGGTACAGTGTTGATGGAAGAATGGGGGAATATAGGTACAAATAAAACAAAAAATTTGTACATTCATTGTCTAGACTGCTTAGTGCTGTTATCAACCATAAAGGACTGCCTAACATATACACAATGTGCCAAAACTTTTATTCCTCAAAAAATGAGCCTTTTCTTAATTTTGTATAATTTAAATATTTAAAGAACAAAAATTTTTCTAAACTAAACACTGATGATTAATACAGTTACAATCCAAATTAAAATATTTTTTAAATTAAAATAGCTTCTTATCACTTTTAACATGTGTTGTTTTTTTAACAAAATTATTTGGTGTGCTAATACTTATATGTGTCACTGTATGCGTGTAGTTGTTAGTTTTTCCATATCGAAAAGTATGCAATTTTTCTAGAAATTTTTACTTTTTACTTTTTTTTACATGTAAATCGGTGGGTACTTTTCATGAAAACCACGTGTATTTTTAGGTGAATTTTCATTACAAATAAAAATATTTATCATAGAAATATGTTTTTTTCTTATTTCACAAAATTCAAAGACAATATAGCAATAATGCCCATTGTTTTTTTTTAGCTTTGATAAATTATGGAGAAAAAATATCACCCAAAATGAAAGACAATAGCAACATTGAGGTTGCTTTTTGCTCATTTTATCTATTATCCTTTCAAATGCAATAAACAAACATCAAACCAACACACAATGATGACATTGATGAACGCAAACAATTACACAGAAAGGAAAAAATGCGAAAATTAAAAAAAAAAAAAACAACAAAAACAGGACAAGTTATAGCAAATCAACAATTCCGCATGAATGAATGATGGCAACAAAATAACACTTTTGATAATTTCAAAAGCGCGCCTTTTAATTTTTTTAATATCCTTGTTGGTGTTTTTTTGTTGTTGTTGCTTAACCACTTTTTGTTGTTGTTGTTATTGCTATTATTTTTTAAGAACTAGAAGAAAAGTTATTATTTTAAGTGCTGTAAATGGATAACAGGACGAATAAAAACAATAAAACCTTTATTTAACTGAACAGCAATTTAAGGCAATTGCCTGGCCACCACACCATGGCCACCAGGATCTCATTGTGCGGAAGCAACAACAAAAGTAGTAGTGGTGGGCATATTGTGGGGAGTCTGTATTAGCAAAGTCGTCTCTGGCTGTTGTACGACGGAAGTTCTCATTGGACGTCAGTCCGATAAACTTTATGACATAAAACTCAACAAAATATTGTGATGGACCACACCTTGATAATCACTTAACAGCATGAACAAAAACAAAAAAATGCAACGATAACAACGAAATCCAGTATAAAACTACAGTGCAAAACAACAACGGCGTCGACAAAAAGAAAACAGAAAAAACTCCAATGACGACCCCTAGAAAATAATTTACGAAATTGCATTCATATATTTAACCATATTAAATATGAATGGGTGACATGGTCAGTATGGATGATAGTGGGCAGTGTAGGAGCTACAACCACGGTTGCCACAGTTGGTAGAATTCTACCAAAAATGGTAAAATTTTTTACTGTTTGGTAGATTGGTAGAATTCTTGATGTTTTGGTAGATTTTGCAAATTATTCCTCTTCAACTAAGATGTACTTCACAAATTTTCTATAGATATAAAATTTAGACAAAATTTTCTATAGATATAACATTTAGACAAAATTTTCTATAGAAATAAAATTTTGACAAAATTTTCTATAGAAATAACATTCTGACAAAATGTTCTATAGAAATAACATTTTGACACAATTTCCATAGAAATAAAATTGTGAAAAAAATTTCTATTGAAATAAAATTTTTACACAATTTTCTATAGATATAAAATTTTGACAAAATTTTCTATAGAAATAAAATTTTGAAAAAAATTTTCTATAGAAATAAAATTTTTACAAAATATTCTATAGAAATAAAATTTTCTATAAAAAAAATTTCGGCAAATGTTTGTATAGAAATAAAATTTTGACAGGATTTTCTATAGAAATAAAATTTTGACAAGATTTTCAATATAAATAAAATTTTGACAAAATTTTCTATAGAAATAAATTTTTGACAAAGTTTTCTTTAGAAATAAAATTTTGACAAAATTTTCTATAGAAATACAATTTTAACAAAATTTTCTATAGAAATAAAATGTTGACAAAATGTTCTATAGAAATAAATTTTTTACAAAATTTTCTATAGAAATACAATTTTGACAAAATTTTCTGTAAGAATAAAATTTTGACAAATTTTTCTATAGAAATAAAATTTTGACTTAATTTTCTACAGAAATAAAATTTTGACCAAATTTTCTATAGATATAAAATGTTGACAAAATATTCTATAGAAATTAAATTTTGACAAAATATTCTAAAGAAATAAAATTTTGACAAGATTTTCTATAGAAATAAAATTTAGACAAATTTTCTATAGAAATAAAATTTTCTTTAAAAATAAAATTTTGACAAAATGTTCTATTAAAATAAAATTTTGACAAAATTTTCTATAAAAATAAAAGACACAATTTTCTATAGAGATAAAATTTTGACAAAATATTCTATAGAAATACAATTTTGACAAAATTTGCTATAGAAATAAAATTTTGACAAAATTGTCTATAGAAATAAAATTTTGACAAAATATTCTATAGAAATAAAATTTTGACAAAATTTTCTATAGAAATACAATTTTCTATATAAATAAAATTTTGACAAATTTTTGTATAGACATAAAATTTTGACAAGATTTTCTATAGAAATAAAATTTTGACAAAATTTTCAATAGAAATAAAATTTTGACAAAATTTTCTATAGAAATAAATTTTTGACAAAATTTTCTTTAGAAATAAAATTTTGACAAAATTTTCTATAGAAATACAATTTTGACAAAATTTTCTATAGAAATAAAATGTTGACAAAATTTTCTATAGAAATTAAATTTTGACAAAATATTCTAAAGAAATAAAATTTTGACAAGATTTTCTATAGAAATAAAATTTTGGCAAAATTTTCTATAGAAATAAAATTTTCAATCAAAATAAAATTTTACCAAGATTTTTTACAGAAATAAAATTTTGAAAAAAATTTCTATGGAAATAAAATTATGACAAAATTTTCTACAGAAATATAATTTTGACAAAATTTTCTATAGAAATAATATTTTCTATAAAAATAAAATTTTGACAAAATTTGCTATAGAAATAAAATTATGACAAAATTTTCTATAGAAATAAAATTTTGACAAAATTTTCCATAGAAATAAATTTTTGACAAATTTTTCTATAGAAATAAAATTTTGACAAAATTTTCTATACAAATAACACTTTGACTAAATTTTCTATAGAAATAAAATTGTGACAACATTTTCTACAGAAATAAAATTTTGACCACATTTTCTATAGAAATAAAATTTCGACACAATTTCCATAGAAATAAAATTTTTTTATAGAAATAAAATTTCGAAAAAATGTCTGTAGAAATAAAATTTTGACAAAATTTTCTAAAAACATAAAATTTTGACAAATTTTCCATTGAAATAAAATTTTGACAAAAATTTCTATAGAAATAAAATTTTGACAACATTTTCTATAGAAATAAAATGTCGACAACATTTTCTACAGAAATAAAATGTTGACAACATTTTCTATAGAAATAAAAAAAAATTTACAAAATAAGATTTTTGGCAAAATTTTCTCTGAACATTGCACCACGGTGGCTCCCGTCGAAAATGTCTTAAAAATTTTATTTCTATAGAAAATTTTGAGAAAAAATTTATTTCTGTCGAAAACTTTATTAAAATTTTAGCTCATTAGAAAATTTTGTCCACATTCAGTTCTATAGAAAATTTTGTCAAAATTTAATTTCTATAGAAAATTTTGTCAAAATTTAATCTTTTCCTCTGTTGGTTAAGCTACACTTGTAGTTTAGTCAATGTATGGTTTTAAGCTGCAATAAAAAACAACAACAATGCTTAAAGAATAAAACCAACAATAACAAAACGAATGGAAAATTTAATTTCTATAGAAAATTTGTGAAACTTTTATTTCTATATAAAATTTTTCCAAAATTTTCTTCCTATTCCTAAATCTCCTAAACTTCCTAAATTTTTACAAAATTTTCTTCCTATACAATTTTTTTAATGTTTATTTCTGAACAAAAGTTTGTCCACATTTTATTTATATAGAAAATACCGTTAAAATTTGATTTCTATAGACTATCCGTCCATCGGACCAAATTTAAAAAGTAATAATCGTTGGACCAATTTTGGTCCGATCCGACCAAAATGACAACCCTGGAGGGTACATCAGTTTCGGCCATGTATTCTTGTTTTTTATTTCATTTTTATTGTTCAAAAGCAAAAATTATCGAAAATAAAATCAAACTTTAGAAGCAGTTGAGGTTTGTCCGAATTGGTTACGTTTGGCACAAACAATGGCCTTCAAACGGTATTTTTCAGCGCCAACCTGACTCTCCAAAATGATCTAGGCACCAAAGTCTATTGAAGTAAATAAAAATCATTGGATAAAATCGTTGGAACACTGGTGACAAATTCGGGGTTTTCTTGCTCTTACCGAATACTTTATAATAAAAGGGGATGTTGTTTGTCTAAAATTTCGTTCATTAGGAAAATATTATTTCTTTGGGTGCACAGCCTTCAAAAATGGCGCTTTCGTCCTGAAAATTGGCACATATTCTTTTTTGCTTTTTTCTTTTGTTTGCAAGCAGGTCGAGTTTGAAGATATGCTACATCGGTTAAGATTTTGATATAGCCCCCATATAAACCAAATCTCCCATTTGGGGTCTTGTGCTACTGGAATCCATTGTTTACTTTATAAGGTCGGACAATGGATAATAGGTATAAACATGCCATGATGTACCACTGTACGTTCAACGAAATTCCTCGAATTCGAGCCAATAACTATGAGTGTTTGTCTATGTAAAGGTTTCAAATAAACAACAGGAGTTGCAAAAATACCAATCACCTATATCTACGTAGAAACTAACTAAACTAGGATCCCATGAGAAACCAAGGATAAACACTAAGCTAGCCAAATTCATATATTCGTGTGTGTGTGTGTGTGTATATGTGTGTGGGTGTTTGTGTTTGTAGAAGGCTGTAATACAGTTTATCCAATATTGAATTTCCTGTGGAGGTGGTTACCTGTTGACGGACGTATATCCTGTTGCTTTGGCGCCATATGCTACATTTCAAACAAGGACATTCATCATTTACACATATATACACGCATATGCATGTGAGAGACTATGAAAATGTTGTCAACGAAATTTCTAATAGTTCGTTTTCACATTTTAGGTCAGCAAAATGTCATATTTGTCGTTGATGGCAATCGTTCATTGAGAAATTCATATATTTTGTCAGGTTTTTTTTCTATTCAAAAAAAAAAAAAATAATAATAATCTTCGAAAGAGATTTATTAAAAATAGGGGTTTAAAAATGACATACTTAAGCTAATTCGTATTGCTACTTGTCCTAATTTTTTAAGAGAATATTTCACAAAACCTTAAACAGTGCGTCACCATTCGCCATTGATTTCATTTATAAAGTACCTGAATGGTCTCTTATCGTCATTTATTCATACTTTATTTAGCAGCAGAAGTTTCCCAATGTTATGTTCATTTCTGCAATATACAAATAAATGGGAAAATCGAAAATATGCACAATAAAAAACCCATTGATAACAAAAAATGTATTTTGTAAAAGTATTTGGAAATATAAATGAAAAAAAAAATACAAATTCATGGTCGATTTTCGCAAAGAAAATGATAGTAGCCTCTACAAAGGTGGCAAACCCCATTGCTTTTATAAGATTACAAAATTGATAATATAGTCATCGAAAAAAATTGCCCCATTGAAAATTGGACGATAAGCGTGTGATTACATCAAATATATGGTTACTTAAATAACAAAAAATATAATAAAATGCAAGCCAAATATTGCTCAAGAGAAATTAATAAAAAAAAAATAAATACAATTAAATGTTAAATATTCAATTAAAATTAATATTAATACAAAACTTAAATTAATATTAGTAGTAATAATAAAATTTAAATTACAAGTCAAAAAATAAAATCAAACTTAAAAATAAACTGAAATTAAAACTACATTTTTTATTATTATAATTACATAAATAAAATTAAAATTAAAATTAAAATTAAAATTAAAATTAAAATTAATATTAAAATTAAAATTAAAATTAAAATTAAAATTAAAATTAAAATTAAAATTAAAATTAAAATTAAAATTAAAATTAAAATTAAAATTAAAATTAAAATTAAAATTAAAGTAAAATTAAAATTAAAATTAAAATAAAATTAAAATTAAAATTAAAATTAAAAATAAAATTAAAATTAAAATTAAAATTAAAATTAAAATTAAAATTAAAATTAAAATTAAAATTAAAATTAAAATTAAAATTAAAATTAAAATTAAAATTAAAATGGATATTGAAATTAAAATTAAAATTAAAATTAAAATTAAAATTAAAATTAAAATTAAAATTAAAATTTAAATTAAAATTAAAATTAAAATTAAAATTAAAAATAAAATAAAATTAAAATTAAAATTAATATTAATAATTAAATTTAAATTTAAATATAAATTTTAATTTAAATTTAAATTTAAATTTATATTCTATATTTAAATTTAAATATAGAATGGAAAAATTTAAATTTAAATTTTAACTTTAATTTTTTTTTAATTTAAATTTAAATTAAAATTTAATTTGAAATTAAAATTTAAATTTAAATTAAAAATATAAAATGAATTTGAAATTGAAGTTGAAATTAAAATTAAAATTAAAATTAAAATAAAAATGACAATTAAAATTATAATTGAATTTTAAATTATATATCGGAACATGGAAATTTGTTTTAAAGGTTTTCTGGAATTTCTACGTCTTTTCAAAATAAAATTGAGCATATAACCTGTTGCAATTTTCTTTATAGTAACCCTTATTTGCAATGAATTGGATTACAATCCAAAAGCTTTTTAATCCGTTAATGGTGCATTTAAGGTCTTATCCTATTCCTATTTAATTAGTTTTATTTTCTTATCTCTTTTTATTTAATTACTTGATCTTGCCTCTTTTTCTGGGAATAAATATGAGAGAAGTATTGTGAATCTTGTGAATTTGAAATATAATTGCCGTGCTATCTCCTATTTTACTCAAGCCAAGTAACTTAAAAAATAAGAAAAACTATTAACACTAATCAAATAAATAAAAAGAATTGAGAAAAGAAAACGCAATGTACAAAAATATTTATAACAAGAAAAAAAATGGAATAAAATTTTATTTCGAAAGCAGTTGTTTAGTGTACACGAAATATAGAATGGAAATGAATTGCAAATAAACATAATGGAAAACATGAAAGTGCATTTCATGGAGCAATTAAATTGCCACCAATTAAATGGGGAATTAGTGTTAAGTCGCTAAGATGAAATATTACTCAAATGGACAGAGATGCACAATGGGACGAAAATAAAATAAAAATAAAAAAACAAAATTTCTATTTAACTTAGATTAATGAACCAATGTTTATTAGGAAATCTAGAATTTTTAGAAGTTCTTGGCAAGGGCAAGTACTGGGGATTGTAATAGGAATCGCAAAGTTTTTAATTTAAGTTTTTTTAAAATTTCAAAACGTTGGCCTTTAAATTTGTTTTTTTTTTGTTAGTTTGCAAAATTTGAAAGTCGACTTTGATGGACTAATAAAAGTTTAATGATGAAATCGAGAAGTCAAATTTGTATTGAAAGTGGAATGTGTTGCAGTGAACCCTCTGAAAAGTGGACACTCACCTCGCCCAAGTTTTGTCCACTTATGAGAGGTTAATTTTAATGTGATAACAAAGCAAACGCATAGCGAACATTTCCAGTTTTTCGGAGCCTCCAAGTTTGACAGGTATCACTCCATTTCTGAGTTTATTGTGACATCTTAACTCAAGGTTGGAGATCGCGGTTCAATGCCGTCTTTTCAACCTTCAAAAGCGACTAACTGAATTGTAATTATCCTAAAATCTGGTCAAGTCGATTAATCGACTATTTATATTGGTTAAAATCGACTAATCGATTTTTTTCTTGGGACTTTTGGTCCCAACTACTCGTACAGAAAAAACGAAAAGTCGAATTTGAAAGTTGAATGTGATATCGCCTTTGTTATGCTAACATCAAAATGGTGGAAGTCGGGACGTCAAAAATCGGCTTTTCTAAAAAATTTATAAAATCGATTTTTCACGACGCGAATTCGACAGTTTTATTGAGCTGTCAACATAAAAAGGCGATATCACATTCCCCTTTCTAATCAGAATCAGAACTTCGTCTCCCTTTTTTTAGTTGCTCAAGTAGTCGATTGTGATCACTATTAAAATTCTATTGATCTATTTGACCAATATCAAAAGTCGATTAATCGATGACCTGATTTGCAAAAGTGCAAAATTCATTTAATCGATTTTTGAAGATTATAAAATGTCGACTTGTTTTTTTTTGTGACAAAAAGCCTGATAGCTATATAGGTATGCGGTGGGGATACGTACGCACGGTGCCAATCGAGTCAAAAATAATCTACAAAAATTAGGAGAAAATTCTACAAAAAAATATCAAACAAAAAATCTTCTATAGACAATTTTGTCAAAATTTTATTTCTATAGAAAATTTAGTTAAAATTTTATTTCTATCGAAAATTTTGTCATAAATTTTATTTCTATAGAAAACTTTGCCAAAATTTTATTTCTATAGAAAATTTTGTCAAAATTATATTTCTATAGAAAATTTTGTCAAAATTATATTTCTATAGAAAATTTTGTCACAATTTTATTTCTATAGAAAATTTTGTCCAAATTTTATTTCTATAGAAATTTTGTCCAAATTTTATTTCTATAGAAAATTTTGTCAAAATTTTATTTCTATAGAAAATTTTGTCAAAATTTTATTTCTAAAGAAAATTTTGTCAAAATTTTATTTCTATTGAACATTTTGTCAAAATTTTATTTCTATTGAAAATTTTGTCAAAATTGTATTTCTATAGAAAATTTTGTCAAAATTGTATTTCTATAGAAAATATTGTCAAAATTTTATTTCTAAAGAAAATTTTGTCAAAATTTTATTTCTGTTGAACATTTTGTCAAAATTTTATTTCTATTGAAAATTTTGTCAAAATTGTATTTCTATAGAAAATTTTGTCAAAATTGTATTTCTATAGAAAATATTGTCAAAATTTTATTTCTATAGAAAATATTGTCAAAATTTTATTTCTGAAGAAAATTTCGTCAAATTTTTTTTTCTGAAGAAAAATTTGTCAACATTTTATTTCTATAGAAAATTTTGTGAACATTTTATTTCTGAAGAAAATTTTGTCAAAATTTTATTTCTATAGAAAATTTTGTCTAAATTTTATTCCTTTAGAAAAATTTGTCAAAATGTTATTTCTAAAGAAAATGTTGTCAAATTTTTATTTTTATAGAAAATGTTGTCAAACGTTTATTTCTATAGAAAATTTTGTCAAATTTTATTTCTATAAAAAATTTATCAAAATTTTATTCTATAGAAAATTTTGTCAAAATTTTATTTCTATAAAAAATGTTGTCAAAATTTTATTTCGGAAGGCAGCTTTTTCAAAATTATAAAAAATCGAAAATATCGATATTTCCAACTTTTGCGGTTAGTTTCAGAATTTGAAAAGTCAAATAATCACGCATTGAAAAAAATTGAAAGTCGAAAATCTACTTTTCGAAATTTTGAAAAAAAATCGTAACGTCGACTGTTCAATTCACATTACAATTAGATTGTGTGAAAAATAATTATTGGGATAAATTTCTGAATTGAAAAAATATATCATTAAATATTTTTTTCAAATTTCCACCCACTGTGTGACAATAGCAATATTCACAGTCAGTTAGACAGAAAACTAGTGAGAGATACAATCACATCTATAATTCAAGTACTCAGTTTCTTAGCATATTTTTCTTATTTTATTTTAATTTCTTGTTTTTTTTAACACTTTTTTATAGCAAAGAATAAAGAGAACAAGAAACCCGATAGGGGGAACTCCAGGAGTTCTTTCTAATGGTCATGAGAAAAACGCACGAAATTTAATCATAAATTTCATCTTATGACATAAAACAAGTAACGGTGGCATTAATTTAATTGTGAATTTTCATTTCAATGGATATTGAAAGAGAGAGAGAGAGAGAGATTGTAAGTCTATACTATAGTTTACGAAATAAATATATTCTTTTGCCATCCTCAGGATGACGCTAAGACCGGGGCTTCATTGAATTTCGCAAATAAAAAAATAATAATTTACAATAAATTAAAATTGTAATACTCCAGCTGATTTTGTTTAGTTATGGTGGGAGTATATCAGCATGCTACCATTTATCAAGCCACCTATCATGGTAAGCCTGTATTAATTATATGCCTAGTTGATAGGTTAAATGATTTAGTTTATGGCAACCTAACTCGCATATCATTACATCAATCAATGGGGAGTAAATCTTTGAGAGGGTTCAAATGATCTTAACCTCTTCTATCATTTGATATATCCGATGAAATTTTGGGACTTCGGACTTCTAAAGAATTTATTTGGGAAATTGGTTTACATTAGGTGTAGTAAAACAAAATGCATTAATTTTCCAGTAGATGGCGGTGATGTAAAAGTCCAATGGAGTTCCACTAGATGATGTTAGAAAGATGACATTTAAAAATTTCATTCCAACCATTTCAATTTCATCCCAACCATTTTTTCACTTCCATGGAAGTTCTTTTGAGAAGCTTTTGCAAATAAGGAGAATGTTTTTTTTAATATACATGGACATAATATATTTATATAAAAATAAATGAAATGACAGTCCGAATAAATCAATAAATTTTTTAATCAATTTTATTTTTTATTTGTAATTAATTCTATGATTGATAATATCGTTGAAGAAGTTTCTACAAAAAAATTAATTGCATCCATAATTTCGTAATTGAATTAGAAATTTTCTGTGTATAAGTATAATTTTGTGTGTGTTTCCTTGGCATCGTTAACATACAACACTCTTGTTTACAATTAAATAAATAAAGTGCATAATCATGTGAACTCCCCTTTTAATTTGAGTGTAGATACGCACGGTTGTAAAATTGCGTATTATTGTACGTGCAAATCATTGCTTACCTATAGTTTTTCCATTGTTACAATATTGTTATTTTTTTTTTTTGTTTTTAATTTAAATATGCATTTTACTAATTTCCTATTATTGTCTTTATTTTTCTTTTTAGGTAAGTGACCATACTATATATATCACTATGTAAGTTTATAAATATCACTAATATCAGTTACATTGGACCTTCATTGCCACCTTGAATTAAACAAAATTGACATTACCACATTCACAATACCAATTTATTGTGAATAATTTCTACAAGATGACACTTGATATACAATAAAAAGCCAAATAATTTGTTTTGATTGTCATAAATTTTAATAGGAACTCTTTACTATTTGACGATTTTAATCTTTAGATTTTATTCGCTTGCTGCTGATGGATAAGATCTTCTATATTCACGTTCGATTCATGGAGTGTAACCCAACGCAAAAGCAAAAAAAACTCACAAAATTTCGGAAAATATTATGCATGCAGCACTGTTTTCTACAGTCGACATCACAAAAATTTTCAGTGCCAGAAATTATGCAAATATATCACGGGGAATTTTTAAGGACTAGTGTTTAAAGGACTTTGAAAGCACATGAAGAAAAAAGTTGAACAAACGAATGAATTGAAATTTGTTTCCTACTATCAAGTAAGCCTAACTCAAATTAAAAGGCAATTTTGTCTACGGTTGCAGTTGGTAGAATTCTACAAAAAATGGTAGATTTCTTACTGTTTGGTAGACTGGTAGAATTCTTGATGTTTTGATAAATTTTGAAATGTACTCGTATTCCTCTCCAACAATTTTCTATAGAAATAAACTTTCGTCAAAATTTTCTATAGAAATAAAATTTTGACAAAATTTTGTATAGAAATAAAATTTTGACAAAATTTTGTATAGAAATAAAATTTTGAGAAAATTTTCTATAGAAATAAAATTTTGACAAAATTTTCCATAGAAATAAAATTTTGACAAAATTTTCTATAGAAATAAAATTTTGACAAATTTTTCAATAGAAATAAAATTTTGACAAAATTTTCTATAGAAATAAAATGTTGACAAATTTTTCTATAGAAAAAATTTTGAAAGAATTTTCTATAAAATAAAATTTTCTATAGAAATAAAATTTTGACAAATTTTTCTATAGAAATAAAATGTTGACAAATTTTTCTATAGAAATAAAATTTTGACAAAATTTTCTATAGAAATAAAATTTTGACAAAATTTTCTATAGAAATAAAATTTAGACAAAATTTTCTATAAAAGAAATTTTTGAGAGAATTTTCTATAAAATAAAATTTCCTATAGAAATAAAATTTTGACAAACTATTATACAGAAATAAAATTTTGACAAAAATTTCTATAGAAATAGCATTTTGACAAAATTTCTATAGAAATAAAATTTTGACAACGTTTTCTATACAAATAAAATTTTGAAAAAATTTTTTATAGAAATAAAATTTTGACGACATTTTTTAAAGAAATAGAATTTTATTGTTGTTTTTGATTTCAGCTTAAAACCTTGCATTGACTAAACAACAAGTGTAGCTTAACCAACAGAGGAAAAGTATGCTTGTCAAATTTATTTGGTCAAAGCCCTGCAGACTGCAAGATGGTTGGATGTACAGCTGTTTCGGAATTACCACATTCCTCATCAGCATCCTCAACTTGCAGCAAAACTATCAACCAACTATCAGAATAAATTCGGGTAATTCACTCAACTCAAAGTGAACTACACTTGAACCTTCCAAAAAAAGGTTTGCTAGTCGGCTACTGCCTAAACAAATTTGCAAGGATATCTCTTTTCCTTTGCCAAACTCAAATCATCGATTTCAATGTAGTTGGCTGGGTTTGTTTTTGAGCGTGCTTCCACTATCTTCATTCGTTTTGGTTGTTATTGTTGGTTTATTCGTCAATCATTATTGTCATTTTTGATTTCAGCTTAAAAAATAGAATTTTGACAAAATTGTCCATAGAAATAAAATTTTGAGAAAATGTTCTATAGAAATAAAATTTTGAGAACATTTTCTATAGAAATAAAATTTTGACAAAATTTTTTATAGAAATAAAATTTTGAGAAAATCTTCTATAGAAATAAAATTTTGACAAAATTTTCTATAGAAATAACATTTTGACAAAAATTTCTATAAAAATAACATTTTGACAAAATTTTCTGTAGAAATACAATTTTGACAAAATTTTGTATATAAATAAAATTTTGACAAAATATTCTATAGGAATAAAATTTTGACAAAACTTTCTATAGAAATAACATTTTTACAAAATTTTCTATAGAAATAAAATTTTGACAAAATTTTCTATAGAAATAACATTTTGACAAAATTTTCTGTAGAAATAAAATTTTGACACAATTTTTTATAGAAATAAAATTTTGTCAAAATATTCTATAGAAATAAAATTCTGACAAAATTTTCTACAGAAATAAAATTTTGACAACATTTTCTATAGAAATAAAATTTTGAGAAAATTTTCTATAGAAATACAATTTTGACAAAATATTCTATAGAAATAAAATTTTGACAAAATTTTCTATATAAAAAAAATTTACAAAATATTCTACAGAAATAAAATTTTTACAAAATTTTCTGTAGAAATAACATTTTGACCAAATTTTCTGTAGAAATAAAATTTTGGCAAATTTTTCTATAGAAATAAATTTTTGAGAAAATTTTCTATAGAAATAAAATTTTGACAAAAATTTTTTTAGAAATAAAATTTTGAGAAAATCTTCTATAGAAATAACATTTTGACAAAATTTTCTGTAGAAATAATATTTTGGCAAAATTTTTTATAAAAATAAAATTTTGGGAAAATTTTCTGTAGAAATAAAATTTTGAGACAATTTTCTGTAAAAATAAAATTTCGACAAAATTTTCTATAGAAATAAAATTTTGACAATATTTTCTATGGAAATAAAATTGTGACTAAATATTCTATAGAAATAAAATTTTTACAACATTTTCTATAGAAATAAAATTTTGAGAAAATTTCTTATAGAAATAAAATTTTAAGAACATTTTCTGTAGAAATAGAAAAATACATATATATGGGAATTATATCTAAATCTAAACCGATTTGGATGATAATAAATATTTCTAAATATTTCTGGTAAACACACCCAGAGAAGAAATATGATTACCTCAAACATGTTTCACGAGCACCATGTTACTTTTTCACAGCGACCCTGTAGCATTTTTGTCGCAAAAATATTCTTTTCTCTTCAAACATAATATGCTATCCGGAATCAGATACATAATTTCCGAGAAAAAAATATGGTTTCGACAAACATTCTACATGTTTTCCGTGAAAAAGTAACATTTTGCTCTTGGAATATGGTTGAGGTGATTATATTCCATCTCTGCGTACACATTTTTGCAGACCGCTATGTGGTTTAGAGAATAAAAATGTGAAGCAGAAATTATGAATTTATTTTAAATAATTTTTTTTTGTGTTAGCCCGATGTCAATGCAGGCTGGTTTTACTTTCAAATTAATAATTTTACATATAATTACAATTTGTGGAAAATTTCTTCACTAATAATATTTAAATTCAGTGTAAGAAAATTTAGGTGGAATAATCTTTGATATTTCAGTATTTTCAATATTTTTTTTTTAGTGTTGATATAGATAGGAAAACAACTATATTTATTGATTTTTTTATAGTGTTAAGAAAAAAATGTCGAATAATAATACAGGAAGTTTTGATATTGAGATTAGTCTCACTCATAACCTAACACATAATGAAACGCCGTTAGTCGTTTTTATTTAGGCACCTCAGTGCATGACATTAGATATCCAACAGAACGTGAGAACAAAAATTCTGAAAAAGACGTAGTTAGATGAGAAATAGCGAACGATCCCCATAACAAAGAAATAAATAAATATCTATGGAAAAATGTTATTTTAATAAAAAAAATAGTAATGATTTCATATACAAACATATATTTTTTAATGAAAAAAAAAAAACAATAAATTATGTTTTTTTTTGTCTCACTTTGACAATGAAAACGAGCGAAGAAAAACCTGAAACTGTACAACACAGAAAAATATGTATATTTTTTAAAGTTAATAAGAATTTTTTTGTATTAACATATATACATATAAAAATGAATTTGTGTATATTAATATAAAAAAAAAAACAAAACTTATAAAAAAATATTTATAGGTGTAGACATGCAGGCTTTTTTTACATACAACAATTCGCCATACAAAATTATTTATATTTATTTCTATATATGTATGTGTGTGTGTAGTATTATAAAATTCTAGAGGGGGAGCGCCATCCAAAATAGCAGAGACAACAACAACAGCAACACGAGTATCAACATCATCATCATCACCCAAGCGAACAACAACAATAACAACAAACATGTTAATAATATAACAATAGCTACGACAGCAGCCACTACCACCACCAACAACAACAACAGGCAATAGCAAGAGGAACAGAAACCGAAGAAACAACTCACGCGTACACAACGCGCTCAATAATTGTAGTAAAGTACGTCGGCGCTGCTTTGTCGACTCGTTGTTACAATGCATGCGACGATCGACGACCGTCGCCTTGTCGCAAATCCATGAACTGGAAAACCTTGAAAATTTCAGCTGCATTTTTTTCTGTTTTGTTGCATTTTTTTTGTGCTGTTATTGTTGCTGCTGCTGCAATTGTTTTCCATAGAGAGCTTGTTTTTCATCAGTTGTTGATGAGAATTTGAAGCTTATTTCAAGATAGAATAGCTTAACCGAAAGCATGTACCATGACAAATTTTAGATCTATGTAGACTTAAGGCATTAGTTAAGTTAACATTCATCACCCTAGGGGACAGTCTGTGGTACCAATGCATTTTGTAAAACAAAAAAACAAAAACAACAACAACAAC
Source organism: Haematobia irritans (assembly GCF_050003625.1). Classification (NCBI taxonomy): domain Eukaryota; kingdom Metazoa; phylum Arthropoda; class Insecta; order Diptera; family Muscidae; genus Haematobia; species Haematobia irritans. The sequence continues at coordinate 145,816,544 of NC_134397.1, read as the reverse complement.
AAAACCAACGATGGCGTATTAAATAATGTTCGCCAGTTAATAGAAACTCTGGGTAAAGCTGTTGACCAATAGATTGAACTTGACCAATGTTCATGTGGAACCTCTTAGCTACTTAAGTTATAGTGCCAGCCTGATATTTCGGCCTCACCTACAATATCAGATGATGTAATACCGCTTAGTAAGAACGGTACGGAAAATCGTGGAACATATACTAGACCCCATGATAAGAGTCGGGCCTTCAAACGAAATTCTAAGCAACAGTTAAGCTTCCAAAAACGGCGGAAGCTTTCTATAGAAATAAAATTAAAAAAAAAATTCTATAGAAATAAAATTTTGACAAAATTTTCGATAGAAATAAAGTTTTGACAAAATTTTCGATAGAAATAACATAAAATTTTGACAAAATTTTCTATAGAAATACAATTTTGACAAAATTTTCTATAGAAATAAAAATTTGACAAAATTTTCTATAGAAGTAAAATTTTGACAAAATTTTCTAAAAAAATAAAATTTTGACAAAATTTTCTAAAAAAATAAAATTTTGAAAAAAGTTTCTAAAGAAATAAAATTTTGAGAAAAATTTCTATAGAAATAAAATTTTGACAAAATTTTCCGTAAATTAAAATTTTGCGAAAATTTTTTATAAAAATAAAATTTTGACAAAATTTTCGATAGAAATAAAATTTTGAGAAAATTTTCTACAGAAATAATATTTTGACAAAATTTTATATAAAAGTAAAATTTTGACAAAATTTTTTATAGAAATAAAATTTTGAGAAAATTTTCTATAGAAATAAAATTTATAGAAAATTTTCTATAGGAATAACATTTTGAGAAAATTTTCTAGAGAAATAAAATTTTGAGAAAAATTTCTAAAGAAATAAAATTTTGAGAAAAGTTTCTATAGAAATAAAATTTAAACAAAATATTCTATAAAAATAAAATTTTGACAAAATTTTCTATAGAAATGAAATTTTGACAAAATTTTCTATAGTAATAAAATTTTGACAAAATTTTCTATAGAAATAAAATCTTGACAAAATTTTCTATAGAAATAAAATTGTGACAAAATTTTCTATAGAAGTAAAATTATGAAAAAATATTCTATAGAAGTAAAATTATGAAAAAATATTCTATAGAAATAAAATTTTGATAAAATTTTGACAAAATTTTCTATATTTTGAGAAAAGTTTCTAAAGAAATAAAATTTTGAGAAAAGTTTCTATAGAAATAAAATTTAAACAAAATATTCTATAAAAATAAAATTTTTACAAAAAAAAATTTTATAGAAGTAAAATTATGACAATATATTCTATAGAAATAAAATTTTGATAAAATTTTCTATAGAAATAAAACTTTAACAAAATTTTCTATAGTAATAAAATTTTGAGAAAATTGTGTGAAAGTTTTCTATAGAAATAACATTGTGACAAATTTTTCTATTGGAATAAAATACTAAAAAAATTTTCTATAGAAATAAAATTTTGACAACATTTTCTATAGGAATAAACTATTGAAAAATTTTCTATAGAAATAAAATTTTGCCCAAATTTTCTTTAGAAATAAAATTTTGACAAAATTCTCTATAGAAATAAAATTTTGACAAAATTTTCTATAGTAATAAAATTTTGACAAAATTTTCTATAGAAATGAAATTTTGACAAAATTTTCTATAGAAATAAAATTGTTAAACAATAAAACAAATAAAATTTTGACTAAATTTTCTATAGAAATAAAATTGTTAAACAATAAAACAAATAAAATTTTGACTAAATTTTTTATAGAAATAAAAATTTGACAAAATTGTTTACAGAAATAAAATTTTGAGAAATTTTTCTATAGACGTTAAATGTTGACAAAATTGTCGATAGAAATAAAATTTTGATAAAATTTTCTGTACAAATAAAATTTTAACAACATTTTCTATAGAAATAAAATTGTTAAACAATTTTCTATAGAAATAAAATTTTTAAAAAATTGTCTATAGAAATAAAATTTTTAAAAAATTTTCTATAGAAATAAAATTTTGACAAAATAATCTCTAGAAATAAAATTTTGACAAAATTTTCTATAGAAATAAAATTTCGACAAAATTTTCTAAAGAAATAAAATTTTGACAAAATTTTCTTTAAAAATAAAATTTCGGCAAGATTTTCTATAGAAATTTTGACAAAATTTTCTATAGAAATAAAATTTTGACAACATTTTCTATAGGAATAAAATTTTGACAAAATTCTCTATAAAAATAAAATTTTCAATGGAAATGAGTAAGTTATACCTGGTTGTAGAAGTAGTAACTTTGGTGCAAGGTAAAATCATTAAAACCTGTAAAATGAGATTATGTTTTTAATTTGGTAGATTTTTGATAACATTTTCTTCAAATTTTGATATATTATGTTTGACACAAGTGGCAACTGTGTTGGTGACACATAGAACATTCTGGAGTAGTACACCAGTTGTCTCTTTTTTACAACGGGCAAAACAGATGGTTATCGGTAGATCGTCCTAGTATGTCACCCTGATCATATATTTTTTTTAAATTTTATTTTTCAAAAACATTAAATGTCGGAAATGGCATTAACATTTAAAATCAGATTGAATTTGTTCGAATTGGATACCTTTATCACGAGTTACAGCCTTCAAATGGCCGACAAAGCCATTACACGCTACATGAAATTGACTCTGTGGTATTTTGTTTCATTTCCGGCTAAGCGTCCTCTACAGATTATCGACACTTTAATATTTTTTAGTGCCAACCTTACTTTCCAAAATTCCCCAGGCGAGAAAGTCTAATGGCTTGAGATCCGGTAGACTTTTGGTGGCCAGGTTGAGTCCTGTTGGAATTGGAATGTCCATGGTCTACAGGCAAAGTATTTTTTTGTCCGAGGTTTTACTACTTTTTTTAGTGTGCTTAGTGCTGCGATGGTGCTGAATTCTTTTGGATTGTCCATGGCCTGCAGCCAAATTGTATATTAAGAAATCTCGATGTCTGTATTTTAAATTTATTTTTATTCAATATTTCATCTTTTCATTGAAAGACTTCATCGGGAAATTTTTTGAAAAGAACAAAAATATTATACCCACTTACAGACGGAATCTATTGTCTTTAGGTCCTACTCAACAGTGGGTGTACTATTTTGGTTCTTTTCAAAAATTTCCTTACTGGGGTTTTCTGAACATCAAAAGAACTTATTGGGATTTTTGCATAATGGAAGTCTCGATGTCTGTATTTTAAATTTATTTTTATTCAATATTTCATCTTTTCATTGAAAGACTTCATCGGGAAATTTTTTGAAAAGAACAAAAATATTACACCCACTGACGGACGGAATATCCTGCCTTTAGTTCCTACTCAACAGTGGGTGTACTATTTTGGTTCATTTCAAAAATTTCCTTACTGGGGTTTTCTGAACATCAAAAAAGCTTATTGGGATTTTTTGCATAATGTTTTTTAGAGCAATAACTACAATAAGGCATTAAAAACATATCTGCCTATTTTATTACGTAAGGTACATAGCCCTTATCACGCAATTCCAAGAGCTTTTATTAAACGTGATCCTAGCTCTCTTGGTTCATCACATTTTTTCATCATAATGAAATTTTTCTAATGTAAAATTTAAATCTTTTAATTACTCTTAGCTCTTGTAGAGCTTTGTACAAAAAAAAAAAACTCCATTATTATCCTATTTATAAAACTACTTAAAAATTCTTCACAACCATTCAATGCCTCTAAGATGCCTATAAAAAGTGTGAATATTAACTAAATCATTTTAATTCCATATTAAGAAAAGTCTTAGCTAGAACATATTCATATTCGCATATCTTCAAGGGGAAAATATTCGAAATTCTAAGAAGGGTATTTTACCGATGTACAGATGGTGCAGTTGTTACTGCGCTACTCTTACATGTTAAAATTGTAATTAGTTTCGTAATTGAAGTCTACTCGCCACCAGTATTGGTTGCATCACGAGTCATTATCATATTGAATTGCATGGCTTAGATTTACCAAACAGGCGACCAGTAGTGGGGTTCTCTTATAATAGCCAACAACCAGAAATTCTTGTTATTCCTATACTTCGCGGTCGATTTTTTAATACTCCAGGCTTTCAGCCATTTATCCGACTGAAGATTCTTGTGTGTTTTCCTATGTGAGAGATGGCGATGAAAGGTATAAGCTGCTGGAGATTAAATTTTAAACGAGATTTTCTAATACCGATTCGAGGGTAATTGTTTTGGAATATCAGGGGACAAAGGGCCTTTTTCTGTGCAAGAATAATTTAATGGGGGTGAAATGCAGAATTATGTTTTTCTGGAATAGACTGGAAAATTGCAATAAATAGACCCACCTCTTAAAGATAGTTGATGTGTATGCAGATAAATAAAGTTTAAAATAATTAAAATATAAAATAATAAATTTAGATTCAATTTATTGTAAATTAAATTTGCTTTAGCTTTTTTTTTGGTAGTTGAAGTAGGAAACTGATTACCACGAAAATATGAGCCATATCCAAGGCATTGCCGTATGCCTGAGAATAAAGAGCTTGATAAGTAGAAACAATTAGAACGATTCACATACATACCTTATTTCGCGAGGGCTTATTTTTCACCCGATCCGCCAGACATATCTGATTATCTCCTCGCATGCCTCCTTATGGATTTTAAATTAGATTTCAAATTTCATGTAAATCGGCTTCCATGCCTTCAAGAAGTCAAATCGGGAGATAGGGGCTATATGAAAACATACACCGATATATACCAAACTTCGTACGGCCCCTTACGTAAAATGCTTCTAGATTTCAAATTTCAAGCCCATCCGGTCGAAACTTTGGATCCCATAACCTCAAGAAAGCAAATCGGAAGGTCGGTCTATATGGAGGCTATATCAAAACATGGACTAATATATACCAAAGTTAGCATGACCCTTTTTGAACCCAAAATACCTCTAGATTTCAAATTTCAAACAAATCGGCTTCCATGCACGGTTGCCACTCATGCTAAAAATAATCTACAAAATTTTAAGAAATTTTTACCAAAATCGACCAAATTTAAAAATTTTGTTTTGCAGTTTTTGTTCAAATGTTTGTTGTTAGTATGAAAACAATGGTTTTTTCTTCGAATGAATGAATGATCCCTCCTATTAGCTACAAGTTTTTGGTTGAATAAATACCTTTGAATAGTAAATGTGTCGAATTTTATATGTTTTAACGATTTTAGGTTGCACCAACAAGTGAAAATTGGTACTTCTATAAAAAATAACAGGAAAATGAAATAACGGAAAATTAAAATTTTTAAAGATATTGAGTTATAAAAATTTTCGCAAAATTTTATTTCTATAGAAAATTTTTTTAATATTTTATTCCTATAGAAAATGTTGTCAAAATTTTATTTCTATAGAACATTTTTTCAGTATTTTATTCCTATAGAAAATGTTGTCAAAATTTTATTTCCATAGAAAATTTTGTCAAAATTTTATTTCAATAGAAAAATTTGTCACTATGTTATTTCTATAGAAAACTTTCACAAAATTTTCTCAAAATTTTATTTCTCTAGAAAATTTTGTTAAAGTTTTATTTCTATAGAAAATTTTGTCAAAATTTCATTATTACTATAGACAATTTTGTTAAAATTTTATTTCTATAGAAAATTTTGTCAAAATGTTATTTCTATAGAAAATTTTGTCAAATTTTATTTCTATAGAAAATTTTGTAAAAATTTTATTTCTATAGAAATTTTTTTCAAAAATTTATTTCTATAAATTTTTTTTTTAATTTTATTATTATGGAAAATGTTTCAAAATGTTATTTCTATAGAAAAGTTTGTCAAAATTGTATTTCTATAGAAAAGTTTGTCAAAATTTTATTTCTATAGAAAATTTTGTCAACATTTTATTACTATAGAAAATTTTGTCAAAATTTTATTTCTGTAGAAAATTTTGCCAAATTTTATTTCTATAGAAAATTTTGTAAAAAATTTATCTCTGTAGAAAATTTTATCAACATTTTATTACTATAGAAAATTTTGTCAAAATTTTATTTCTATAGAGAATTTTGTCAAAATTTTATTTCTAAAGAAAATTTGGGCAAAATTTTATTTCTATAGAAAATTTTGTCAAAATTTTATTTCTATAGAAAATTTTGTCAAAATTTTATTTCTATAGAAAATTTTGTCAACATTTTATTACTATAGAAAATTTTGTCAAAATTTTATTTCTGTAGAAAATTTTGCCAAATTTTATTTCTATAGAAAATTTTGTAAAAAATTTAGTTCTTTAGAAAATTTTGTCAAAATTTTATTACTATAGAAAATTTTGTCAAAATTTTATTGTCAAAATTTATTTCTAAAGAAAATTTGGGCAAAATTTTGTTTCTATAGAAAATTTTTTCAGTATTTTATTCCTATAGAAAATGTTGTCAAAATTTTATTTCTATAGAAAATTTTTTCAGTATTTTATTCCTATAGAATATATTGTCAAAATTTTATTTCCATAGAGAATTTTGTCAAAATTTTATTTCTATAGAAAAATTTGTCACAATGTTATTTCTATAGAAAACGTTCACACAATTTTCTCAAAATTTTATTTCTATAGAAAATTTTGTCAAAATTTAATTTCTATAGAAAATTTTGTTAAAAGTTTTTTCCTATAGAAAATTTTGTCAAAATTTCATTTCTATAGAAAATTTTATCAAAATTTTATTTCTATAGACAATTTTGTCACAATTTTAGTTTTTATAGAAAAATTTCACAAAATTTTATTTATACACGAAATTTTTTCAAAATTTTATATCTATACAAAATGTTGTCAAAATTTTATTTCTACAGGAAATTTTGTCAAAATTTCATTTCTATAGAGAATTTTGTCAAAATTTTGTTTCTATAGAAAATTTTGTCAAAAGTTTGTTTCCAAAGGAAAATTTGTCATTTTTTTTTTAGTTTTATAGCAAATTTTGTACCAATAATCGGTCCATAATTATATACAGCACCCATATAGAGCGATCCCCATATTTGATTACGGGAGTGTCCATTGGGCAGTGTCTATAAAACTCGTTTTTGATATATAGGACCCATATTAACCAATTTGACTTTTTAAATCGCTTGAAGTCCTATTTCTTATTTTGCCCACTTCAGAATTTGTATTTGATATCAGAATTTTCCCTTGGGAACCTACTTCAAAACCATGATCCCTATCGGTCCATACTTAGAAATAGAACCCGTACAGACCGATCCCAAAATATGGATTCTTGAGCGCCCTTCAGGCTTAATTTTAATTTAAATTAAAAACTTAAATTATCAACATTTTTAATTAAAATATTAAATATCTAAATTAAAATTTAAATTAAATTAATAATATTTTCATAAAACATAATTGAAATATTTTTTTTCTCTCGTAATTGTTCATATTTATATAAAAAATATATATATTTATATAAAAATATATATATAAAAATATCATTATATAAAATTACAAAAATTATATGATTTAAAAGTAAAAAAACATATTTATTAAAAAAAATTGTTTTCCCAAGGGAAAATTAATTTTTTTTTGCAAAATTTACAAAAATTATATAATTTAAAAGTAAAATAATTATCTATAAATAAATAATACTATAAAAAATAATTCATTACCTTATTTTAAAAATTACCGCAAAAATTACCGTAAAAATAAATTAAAATTTTAATTGGCCTAAATAATTTCCTAAACATTGTAAATTTTATCAAAAATGCGTCCATCATGAATTTTTAAAAAACGGTGTTAAAGATATTTTTGGGAATTTTTTCTTCAAAATAAAAAAAGGAAAATGTCGAAAATTACTTACTTTTTTAAATCCTTTTTCTGTTCGAGTATACCTAACTTTATCCAAAGGCCTTCCTTAAGGCCTACTTGAAACCCCCGCCATTTTACCACATCAGATAAAATATTATGATACTTCAAGTATTATGCTTGCTTAAATGTAATTCATGTTAACAGTAAAATGATTTAATAAACCACCAGAACCATATATCTATATCATCGTATTCGTATTAAAATTCTACAATTCATTTGGCTTGATGAAGATGGAAGATAGACTCGCTTGTATTTGATTATCATTGTGAAGACATTTGTCAGTTGAACTCCTCTAGGTGCTTCTGTCAAAATCATGGCGTGTTTTGTGTTTAATTGTTTTATTATTTAGTGTCGAAATTTCTAATTAAATGTTTTACATTTTTTTTTTTTTTTTGTTTTCAATATCAAGACATTGTATTTGTCCATTTTAATTGAATTACTAAAATGTTTTAATAATAAATGATATTTTATACCCTGAATGAGTTTTGTTTTTGTGCAAATTTTTTATGGTATTTTTGTTTTTATTATATGTTCTATAACATAAATAGAATACAAATTAATTTTGAAGTACGATTTTACTCGTATTTCATTGCAAAGTTAACGGTCCTAAAGCATATCTAATTTATTTCACCTGGTATTTGGTCGAAAGTCCAAACGTATATATGTCACAAAGTAATCAGATTTTATTTCATTCAAATGTGTTTCTAGAGCACGTGCAAATAAATATTTATTAGAGTGGGTCAGGTGTAGCATGAATAATGTCTGACATTTGGCCAGAACACAAACACCTTGACTCCAAAGATAGCATTCGAGTGATTAAAGAGGATTTAAGCCACACACTTTACGATTTGGTTATTCACAATTCCGTGCAAAGGTTATGGTCCTTTAAGCATGGTGGTGCTGAGACAGTTGCCACAGTTGGTAGAATTCTATCAAAATTGGTAGATTGGTAGAATTCTTGAGGTACCTAAATTTTTTATGGAAATAACATTTTGACAAAATTTTCTATGGAAATGAAATTTTCACCAAATGTTCTATAGAAATAAAATTTTGACAAAATTTTCTATAGAAATAAATTTTGACAAAATTGTTTATAGAAACAAAATTTTGACAAAATTTTCTTAAGAAAAAAAATTTTTCTATAGAAATAAAATTTTGGCCAAATTTTCTATAGATATAGAATTGTGACAAAATTGTCTATAGAAATAAAATGTTGACAGAAATTTCTATAGAATAAAAATTTGACAAAATTTTCTGTAGAAATAAAATGTTGACAAAATTTGCTATAGAAATAAACTGTTGACAAAATTTTCTATAGAAATAAAATTTTCGCAAAATTTTTTGTAAAACGAAATTTTTACAAAATTTTCTATAGAAATAAAATTATGACAAAAATTTCTATAGAAATAAAATTATGACAAAATTTTCTATAGAAATAAAAAAATTTTGAGAAAATTTTCCAAAACAATAATATTTTCGCAAAATTTTCTGTAAACACAAAATTTTGACAAAAATTTTTTATAGAAATAAAATTTTTAAAAAATTTTTCTATAGAAAAAATAATTTCGACAAAATTTCTATAAAAATAAAATTTTGACAAAATTTTCTACAGAAACAAAATGTTGACAAAATTTTCTATAGAAATAAAATTTTGACAAAATTTTCTACTGAAACAAAATGTTGACAAAAGTTTTTAAGAAATAAAATTTTGAAAAAATGTTCTATAGAAATGAAATGTTGACAAAATTGTCTATAGAAATAAAATGTTGACAGAAATTTCTATAGAATAAAAATTTGACAAAATTTTCTGTAGAAATAAAATTTTGACAAAATTTTCTATGGAAATAAAATTTTGACAAAATTTTCTATGGAAATAAAGTTTTGACAAAATTTTCTATGGAAATAAAATTTTAACAAAGTTTTCTATAAAAATAAAATTTTAACAAAATTTTCTATAAAAATAAAATGTTGCCAAAATTTTCTATAGAAATAAAATTTTGACAATAATTTTCCTCTGTTGGTTAAGCTACACTTGTAGTTTAGTCAATGCATGGTTTTAACCTGAAATCGTAAACAACAACAAAAAATAACAACAAAAACTTCAAAATAACATTTTTCAAATTTGGTAGATTTTTGGTAAAATTTTGGTAGATTGTTGTTGTTTTTTATTGCAGCTTAAAACCATACATTGACTAAACTACAAGTGTAGCTTAACCAACAGAGGAAAAGAATGTTTGTCAAATTTATTTGGGCAAAGACCTATAGACTGCAAGATGGTTGGATGGACGCACGTTTCGGAATTACCACATTCCTCATCAGCATCCTCTACTTGCAGCAAAACTATCAACCAGTTATCAGAATAAATTCAGGCAGTTTATTAAACCCAACAAAAACCACACTTGTACCCTCCGAAAAAAGGTTTTACATTGATAGCCGGCTTATGCCGAAATAAATTCGAAACAAACATATCTCTTTTCCTATGCCACTGTCAAATCATCGATTCACATGGCTGGGTTTATTTTGAGCGTGCCTCCTCTTCTTTTTCCATTTGTTTTGTTTTGTTATTGTTGGTTTTGTTCTTTAAGCATTGTTGTTGTTTTTTATTGCAGCTTAAAACCATACATTGACTAAACTTTGGTAGATTATTTTTAGGTCGGGTGGCAGGGAGCCACCTTGCATACACAAGGTAGTGGGTTCGATTCCTGCTTCGACCGAACACCAAAAAAGTTTTTCCGCGGTGGATTATCCCACCTCAGTAATGCTGGTGACATATCTGAGGTTTCAAAGCTTCTCTAAGTGGTTTCACTGCAATGTGGAACGCCGTTCGGACTCGGCTATAAAAAGGAGGTCCCTTTTCATTGAGCTTAACATGGAATCGGGCAGCACTCAGTGATAAGAGAGAAGTTCACCAATGTGGTATCACAATGGACTGAATAGTCTAAGTGAGCCTGATACATCGGGCTGCCACCTAACCTAACCTAGGTCGTATGGCAACCGTGGGTGCTGACTATTTGGCTCATCTCGTCTTTTATTAGAAACGGTATACTATCATTTTAATTATGAAATAAACATCGGTTTATTTATCTCAAATTGTGACATTTTTCTTTGACTACCAAAATAACACCTCTTATTGGAAAACTGCTTTATTTCTCATTCATTTCTAATCTCCCCATTTTACGACCCATTTGATTGTTCCTCTATGCCTTAACATTGTTCGTTTATGCAATTGAAACGCATCATATTACGCATGCTTTACATACCTACTAACCAGAGGTGGCACCGCTCTCTTCAAAGCAACATTAGTTGTGTGGATGTATGTATGTGCAGTATGCTCTACAGTAACAACATGCGATTGTTTTTTTTTTTTGTGTATGCTCACTCCCCTCAGCAATCATTCATTATTCTTGCTTGAGCTTTATGCTGCAAATTCAGTTTCAGTCAAGCACACAATCCATACTACCACATCGACCATCCATCTATATATGCAATATTTTCTAATAGCTCACTGTTTTCACCGATTCACCAGCATTGTGTGATATCGATGTGTTCTTTGGTTAGCTTTTGTAGTTGACCGGTCTTTGGCATTAGATTACAGCACCAAATACATTTGGAATATGGAAAATAGAAAAGCGAATACAAAATTAAAGAATAATCGAAAGAAACACAAAAAAATAACATGAAAATTGTGTAAAATTCATTATGCATGGGCTTAAAAAAAACATTGGAATAATACTTGAAAGAACACTGGAAAAAAAGATATTTGACTTGAATAATTATGGAAATTAAATGTAAGCAAAAATTTTTTTTTCTGTTTTGGGGGGGAGAGAGTTGGTTAAAAATGCTTTTACGCATCTGACAAGAACGTCTCATGTCGGACTCAATCGATATATAGATAATACCAACTAAAAAACTCGACCATTTTCGATCCTGGAGTTTTGATCCATCTCGGTATCGTTTCCACATTACTTCGAGGTTGACCCTTTCTACCGTGTCTGCGTCTAGACCGTACCTTTTCTATGTGCCCATCTCTTTCCGTGGTCATTCTGTCTCACTCCATAGTGTATGTAGCCCTTGTACTGTCCAGTCGATCTTCTTTTTCCTCTGTATGACTTCACAATATTTCTCTCTTGTATTGTCCAGGTCGATGACTTCACAATACTTCTCGATTACGTACCAATGCCGTTCGTCTGCCGTCATTTTTTCTATCATGTTCCGCTTATCTATTTCGCCTACTTGTCCCTCTAACTCCGATCTTTCGGTGCCCCATCGTATGCACCTAAAAAACGTATGATGCGCTTCATCGATGACATTCCTCTCTCCGTAGAGGCAATATGGACTGTGACATTTGCTCATCTTATGCAAATACATTCGGAAGTATCCGTATCCAAATAGCATCTGTGTTATGTAATAGAACACATTTCTTTAACCGAAAGTTATTTTAATTTGAAAAAGTTCATAATTTTTAATTATTTTTTTTCACATAAATTTAGCAAAGCAGAAAAATCCTTTCACTAGAGTGCGAAGGATTTCCGACCCAATCACCTTATCTTCATGACTTCTTTATATTCTGGAGAGGATTACAGATATTTTTCTTAGAACTAGCATTGATTCAAGATTGCTCTCTAAACGAGAGCAGGGACATTTAATAACGTCCATCAGAGTTCAATAGTAAATGCATTATCAACTCTCAATGTTGATCAAGACATAGTGAGGCGTATTTTTCCCACACTGGGGAAAGTAACCATTCAAAGGTTTGTGAACAGAGGCACTCCCCAAGGGGGAATTCTGTTATCTCTTCTTCGGAATGTTGCTAGAAACAACCTTCTGGTTTCCTTTGAAAAAGATAGGATAAAAGTGGTAATGTGGCAATATCCCTTTTCATCAGGAGGCAGAACAAGCAGCCTTACTATGGTGAAAATTTCTCTGGAGGATCCGTAGAACCATCAAGATTTTCAACCACGGTCACAACAGCCGTTTCGATCGAGTCATCAAGAAAGTCCTCTTCACAGATCTCCGTGACTCTCGCAACAACCCTCGGTTCTACTGTGGTGAGTTTTGAGATAGTAAAAACCTACTCTCGCGTACGATAATTTCCATGTCTGCATTTTTGTCATCTCCCTCGACATTTCTGACTCAGGCAGAGGCTTGTCCTTTTCGGAATCCTTTGGCAGATCGCTTATGTATACCTTCATTTGGGTATAATGAAAGCCCTGGAACTTGACTATATGTAGGAAAGCATATAAGCATTGCTTGCCGTCTTTGTTCATCCACTTGATCCAAACGGCCAATCTTCCCATCAGCGGTTGAAAGATCTAGATTACATTCTTTAAGTCTATTTAAAGTATATTCAGAATTTAAAATATATTCAAAATCGCTTCTGTAACATATACCGCAAACAATGTGTTTGTTTGAAGCATATATATTTTCAGGATTGGTCCAAACAAAATATTGTTATTCAAACATATTATGTTTCACCTTAGGGCATACACTGATAGAAAAAATTTTAATGAAATTTTCTTTGTGTGGATATATTTTTAAGGCGCCCATTGGTTACTTCCATTATTTTACTTGCAGCATACTATCTAGGTCTCTCTTTCTAAACAACATATATGTCCCAAACATGTTATGCTAGTTTATGAACATCATATGCTTGCACTTAAAATATTGTGTTAAAAATTTCAGTTCCAAACATATAATTTTTACATCCAAACATATGAAAAACAGTTTTTTGGTCCGCGCATGTGCTATAGGTCTAGCCTGTATGTTTCTTCTCGACCAACTCTAGAGTGGCACCTTCCCTCACTTCACCAATTAGTATCAACGCAGAAACAATCTATAGACCTCTGGTCCTCAAATGCTATTAGCTTAAATCATCCTTGATACCAACCAGCCTCGGCGATTTGGACTGGTAACTTTACCAGCACCAGTGAGTAGACGCCGGACAATGCATTATCAATTTCCCTCACTTATGCTGGGGAACCATACCGTCCACTTCTCCTCTGTTCACGATAACCATAACAAGACTATCTCTTGCAACTGAGGCAAACGATCTTTGATCCCTATTAGAAGCTGGCAACTCATCCGGCGATCGTTCCCTTTTGTCAGCTTCAATAATGGGATTACCTTAGGAAAGGTTTGATGAGCCAAAGAAGTGTCCGTCTAAAGGACCACTAAAAGGACCCATTTAAAGGTCGACTAATAGGGTCTAACTCTTTTGTCAATGCCCAGATTGATAACTTCAGTTAATGGCTGCTTGATCTACCACCAAACTTGAAATTCGTAATAAATACTTATCACGGTAAAATTCGAACCATCGAATTTTACTTATGACGGTAAAATTCGAACCATCGAATTTTATGACGGTAAAATTCGATGGTTCAGTTCAATGGCTGAAATTGAAGTTTGGAATGTTGCCATAAAGAATCTTCTGGTTTCATTAGAAAAAGATCGGATAAAAATGACAGCATACGCAGATAATATGGCTTTAACTGTCAGGGAAAATTGCCATCCACAATTAGAAATATTATATCTAGAGCCCTCCGAATGATCGAAAAACAGGCGAAGAAGAATGGACTGGGGATAAATCCTGCAGAGGACTTAAAATTCCAACGTTTAAGCCTATCTCCTTAGATGGTATTGAAATTCCGTTTGGTGCAAAATATCTTGGAGTTATATTGAACAGGAGGCTGAAGTTTATGCTCAATATTGAAGAGATGACCAGAAAAACGGTAGTCTTGGATAAAGGCAAATGAAGGGGAAAATTCGGGTTTAAAACCGAAAATTGTGCATTGGCTGTATGTTATAAAATTGTCCTATAAAGCTATCTGGTGCCTGGCACTTAACTGTCCATAAGTTTAAATAAAGTTTAGCGAATGGCTTCTTTGTGTATCTCAGGGGCAATTAGTAAGGCACAAAGAGATGATCTTAATTTCATGTTTCCTTTAGACATATTGGTCAAACTGTAAACTGCTTAAAAGCTTAAAGTTTTCCTTAACTTTTTTGTACGTGAGGGAAAATATTTTTGATGTTTATAGCAGGTTGAATTTCCTATATTTGTGATTCTACACCACTACATTGATAATGTATTGGTGTAGGATAAAAATAAGTTTCTTAAATTGTCAAGACATGTTCCACGATCATGCCTCTATTTAACATGAAATCCATGAGAAATTTTTGAGATAAAAAAACTCAACCATATGGGTGAAATGTTTTCGTGTTTATCAGTCTCCCTTTGACAAGTAACTCAAAATGCCAATTTATTGTGAATTGGCCAGAAATATCTATGGTAGTCTGGTAGCTAGGAACAAACCATGTTTTCCCGTAATTATGGCCAAAAGCCTCCCTACAATGAATAGGCCTAAGAGGCTAATTGCTTTTGGTAACAATGTTGCCTTTACCTATCATTATTATGCCATAGCCTAGGTCTGAGCGGAGCAAAGCTGTCTGCCATTGTGGCTTTTTGTAATGAAATGTTTTATCATTTTTTTAACCAAATTAAATGGTAAGATTGATACCAGCAGAGGGAAGCCAGCAGGGACAGAACCAGTAGAACTATATTCTCATTACTCGGTGATGTGTTTGGTCACAGTCCATGTTTCGATGTTCGTTTTACATTTTGCATTTCTTTTACCATTTACAATTCAAACATGCGAATACATTAGGATGTCCCTTACCTTACAACTTTGTTGGCTAGAATAACTTTGCTGCAAGTCTATTCGTATTTTGCTTGCACTATCTTGCATCAACATAACTAATGTAATATATACTAAGTATTTTTTTTTTTCTTTTCGTCTTTCCTTTTTTTTTTCTTGCCATGCTCCATTATGGTTTTTACTATTATTGTAGCTGGCCATAATTATGAAAATAATGAAAATAGAGCCTTCACTTAATGTAAATTAATAACATTTTAGTTATTTTCTTAACACACACTATAGACCATGCAAAATTATTTCTTCACACCGTCACACGCACTAAATGAGAGTATGTTTTTTTTTCTTTAATGCAATACAACTCTGTTAATGAGACCCGCCTTGTATATGTTTTGCTATTAAAATGTGGTGTGAAAGAAGTGAGAGAGAGAGAGAGAGAGCAAGAGTGCGAGAAAATGTATAGGGATAGAGTCTATGAATGGTTCAAAGAATACTCCACACATACAAAACAAACATTTTATAATTACTAAACACATACAGTGCCGCACATAAGTATTGCCACAGCTCCCTAAATAGTGGTCAGGGTATCTGCGAAAGAATGTGTCTGCCAGAAATATTGATTTTATGCTTCATAAAATATATACCGATCGACTCAGAACCAACTCCTAAGTGGGTTTAGCCCTTGGTGTCCGTCCGCCTAACCATGTCCTTATTGTTCGCAATATTTAGGTCACTATTATTAACAGATTTTGATGAAATTTAGTACAGTGCTGATGGAATAATGGGGGAATATAGTTACAAATAAAACACCAAATTAGTCCATTCATGGTCTAGGAATATCCAAAAAATACTAAATGTACCAAAAAACTAATTTAGAACTATCTGTGCCAATACTTTTGTTCCTTAAAAAAAAACCTTGATTTAATTTTTCATAATTTAAAAATTGAAAGATAATTAAAAAATTTTCTAAAATAAAAAATGATCTAGATTCTTAATGCAGTTACAATCCAAATTAAAAAAGTTTTAATTTAAACTAGGTTAGGTTAGGTTACGTTATGTGGCAGCCCGATGTATCAGGCTCACTTAGACTATTCAGTCCATTGTGATACCACAGTGGTGAACTTCTCTCTTTTTAATTTAAACTAGATTCGTATCACTTTTAAAATATGGTTTTTAATCAAAATTGTTTGGTGTGCCAATACTTATGTACGTCACTGTATATTTACGCCCATAGCCAGCCACACTAGCTATAAACCCTACAATATTTCTCTTATTATTTGAATTGGTGTTATTCTTGTTATGTTTTTGTTGTTGTTATTTTCCACCGGAAGTACATCAACATTATTCACCAATAAATCATATTATCGACCTTAAAAGCACTTCTAGGAGAGCATTTTTATTGTTTTCCTCTTGCTGTTTTTTTTTTCAAATGTCAAAATCAATTACAAACTACTTTGGAAATAGTAGTAGTACTTATTAGTTTTGTAATTTATTACGCAGAGAGTAGGTCTAAAATTTAATTATACATCATTTTCCAAAGAATAAAACGATTGACGAACTATATGAGAAAGGAAGGAAATGAAAAAATACAAATTTTCAATGGTATTTCCTACACATTAGTAAAGCAAAATAAAAAACAGCAGAAGTTTTTATGTCCTTTACCAATATCCTGTTTATGCATTTTATGCAAACGCACCAGAAAAGGTAGCCAGAGACCCATGTTTTAATATACTGATCGCCTTTGAATTAAATTCTAAGTCGATTTAGCTATATCGGACCGTCTGTCTGTTCCAGAATATTTGTCTTAAACGTACGAGTGTTTGCGTTTTTTTAACGGGATTGGGCAACCCTAGAGTTGCAATCTGCCAACTGACAGTCCTATCGTAATGCTTGACATTTTTGAGGTTATACATTTTATTATTTATTACAGCAACTTCATCTATTTTCTACAACTTTAGACGTGTATTAACCATGGTTGCTACTCGAGCAAAATTAATCTACCAAAATTTTAAGAACTTTTTACCAGAAAACTACAATACAAAAAAACTTATTTTCCAAATTTTATTTCCATTGAAAATTTTGTCAAAATGTTATTTCTATAGAAAATTTTGTCAAAGTGTTATTACTATAAAAATTTTGTCAAAATTGTGTTTCTATAGAAAATGTTTGTCAACATTTTATTTCTATAGAAAATTTTGTCAAAATTTTATTTCTATAGAAAATTTTCTAAAAATTTTATTTCTATAGAAAATTTTCTAAACATTTTATTTCTAATGAAAATTTTCTTAAAATTGTATTTCTATAGAAAATTATGTCAAAATTTGATTAGTACAGAAACATTTGTCAAAATTTGCTTTCTGTAGAAAATTTTGTCAAAATTTTATTCCTATAGAAAATTTTCTCAATTTCTATAAAAAATTTCTATAAAAAATTTTCTATAAAAAATTCTATAAAAAATTTTGTTAAAATTTTATTTCTATAGAAAATTTTGTCAAAATTTTATTTCTATAGAAGATTTTGTCAAAATTTTATTTCTATTGAAAAATTTGTCAAAATTTTATTTCTATAGAAAATTTTGTCAAAATTTTATTTCTATAGAAAATTTTGTCAAAATTCTATTTCTATAGAAAATTTTCTAAAAATGTTATTTCTATAGAAAATTTTCTGAAAATTTTATTTCTATAGAAGATTTTGTCAAAATTTTATTTCTATTGAAAAATTTGTCAAAATTTTATTTCTATAGAAAATTTTGTCAAAATTTTATTTCTATAGAAAATTTTGTCAAAATTTTATTTCTATAGAAAATTTTGTCAAAATTCTATTTCTATAGAAAATTTTGTCAAAATTTTATTTCTATAGAAAAATTTCTAAAAATGTTATTTCTATAGAAAATTTTCTAAAAATGTTATTTCTATAGAAAATTTTCTGAAAATTTTACTTCTATAGAAAATTTTTTCAAAATTTTATTTCTATAGAAGATATTCTAAAAATTTTATTTCTATAGAAAATTTTCTAAAAATTTTATTTCTATAGAAAATTTTCTAAAAATTTTATTTCTATAGAAAATTTTCTAAAAATTTTATTTCTATAGAAAATTTTGTCAAAATTTTATTTCGGTAGAAAATTTTGTCAAAATTTGATTACATTAGAAACATTTGTCAAAATTTGATTTCTATAAAAAAGTTTGTCAAAGTGTTATTCTATGGAAAATTATGTCAAAATTTTATTTCTATAGAAAATTTTTTCAAAATTTTATTCCTATAGAAACTTTCGTCAAAATTTTATTTCTATAGAAAATTTTGTCAAAATTTTATTTCTTTAGAAAATTTTGTCAAAATTTTATTTCAATAGAAAATTTTGAAATTATTCTGATAATTGGTTGATAGTTTTGTTGAAAGTAGAGGATACTGATGAGGAATGTGGAAATTCCGAAACGTGCGTCCATCCAATCATTTTGCAGTCCATAGGGCTTTGCCCAAATAAATTTGACAAACATTCAATTTTGTCAAAATTTTATTTCTGTACAAAATTTTGTCAAAATTTTATTATTTTAGAAACATTTGTCAAAATTTGCTTTCTATAGAAAAATTTGTCAAAGTGTTATTTCTATAGAAAATTTTCTAAAAAATTTATTTCTATAGAAAATTTTGTCAAAGTTTTATTTCTATAGAAAAATTTGTCAAAGTGTTATTTCTATAGAAAATTTTCTAAAAAATGTACTTCTATAGAAAATTTTTGTCAAAATTTTATTTCTATAGAAAATTTTGTATAAATTTTATTTCTATAGAAAATTTTGTCAAAATTTTATTTCTATAGAAAATTTTATCAAGATTTTATTTCTATAGAAAATTTTGTCAAAATTTTATTTGTATAGAAAATGTTGTCAAAATTTTATTTCTATAGCAAATGTTGTCAAAATTTTATTTCTATTGAAAATGTCAAAATTTAAGCTGAAACCAAAAAACAACAACAATGCTTAAAGAACAAAACCAACAATAACAAAACAAAACGAATGAGAACAAGTATATACGGCCGTAAGTTCGGCCAGGCCGAATCTTATGGAGGGTACCATGGATTGCGTAGAAACTTCTACGAAAGACTGTCATCCACAAATTTCAACTCACGTGGTTGTTAAATATCATATACTACCACCACGTACCAAATTTCAACCAGATCGGATGAATTTTGCTCCTCCAAAAGGCACCGGAGGTCAAATCTGGGGATCGGTTTATATGGGAGCTATATATTATTATGGACTGATAGGAACCAATTCCTGCATGGTTGTTGGATACCCTATACTAACATCACGTACCAAATTTCAACGAATGGGAGGAATTTTGCTCTTCCAAGGTGCTCCGGAGGTCAAATCTGGGGATCGGTTTATTTGGGGCCTATATATAATTATGGACCGATATCGACCAATTTTTGCATGGTTGTTAGAGACCATATACTAACACCATGTACCAAATTTCAGCCGGATCGGATGAAATTTGCTTCTCTTAGAGGCTCCGCAAGCCAAATCGGGGGATCGGTTTATATGGGGGCTATATATAATTATGGACCGATATGGACCAATTTTTTCATGGTTGTTAGAGACCATATACTAACACCAAGTACCAAATTTCAGCCGGATCGGATGAAAATTGTTTCTCGCAGAGGCTCTGCAAGCCACATCGGGGGATCGGTTTATATGGGGGCTATATATAATTATGGACCGATGTGGACCAATTTTTGCATGGTTGTTAGAGACCATATACTAACACCATGTACCAAATTTCAGCCGGATCGGATGAAATTTGCTTCTCTTAGAGGCCTCGCAAGCCAAATCGGGGGATCGGTTTATATGGGGGCTATATATAATTATGGACCGATATGGACCAATTTTTTCATGGTTGTTAGAGACCATATACTAACACCAAGTACCAAATTTCAGCCGGATCGGATGAAAATTGTTTCTCGCAGAGGCTCTGCAAGCCACATCGGGGGATCGGTTTATATGGGGGCTATATATAATTATGGACCGATGTGGACCAATTTTTGCATGGTTGTTAGAGACCATATACTAACACCATGTACCAAATTTCAGCCGGATCGGATGAAATTTGCTTCTCTTAGAGGCCTCGCAAGCCAAATTTGGGAGTCCGTTTATATGGGGGCTATACGTAAAAGTGAACCGATATGGCCCATTTGCAATACCATCCGACCTACATCAATAATAACTACTCGTGCCAAGTTTCAAGTCGATAGCTTGTTTCGTTCGGAAGTTAGCGTGATTTCAACAGACGGACGGACGGACGGACGGACATGCTCAGATCGACTCAGAATTTCATCACGATCCAGAATATATATACTTTATGGGGTCTTATAGCAATATTTCGATGTGTTACAAACGGAATGACAAAGTTAATATACCCCCATCCTATGGTGGAGGGTATAAAAAGAGGAAGCACGCTCGAAATAAACCCAGCCAACTGCACTCAAATCGATAATTTGACAGAGATATGTTTGTATGAATTTATTTCGGCATAAGCCGGCTATCATACAAAACCTTTTTTCGGAAGGTTCAAGTGTGGTTCATTGTTGGGTTTAATGAACTGCCTGAATTTATTCTGATAATTGGTTGATAGTTTTGCTGCAAGTAGATGATGCTGATGAGGAATGTGGTAATTCCGAAACGTGCGTCCATCCAAATTTGACAAACATTCTTTTCCTCGGTCGGTTAAGCTACACTTGTAGTTTAGTCAATGCATGGTTTTAAGCTGAAATCAAAAAACAATAACATGCTTAAAGAACAAAACCAACAATAACAAAACAAAACGAATGCAAATTTTATTTCTATAGAAAATTTTGTCAAAATTTGCTTTCTATAGAAAAATTTGTCAAAGTGTTATTTCTGTAGCAAAATTTGCCAAAATTTTATTTTTGTAGAAAGTTTTATCAAAATTTTATTTCTATAGAAAATTTTGTCAAAATTTTATTTCTATAGAAGATTTTGTCAAAATTTTATTTCTATATAAAATTTGATGGATAGAAATTTTATTTCTATAGAAAATTTTGTCAAAATTTTATTTCTATAGAAGATTTTGTCAAAATTTTATTTCTATATAAAATTTTGTCAAAATTTTATTTCTATAGAAAATTTTATTTGTATGGAAAATTTTGTCAAAATTTTATTTCTATAGACAATTTTGCGAAAATTTTATTTCTATAGAAAATTTTGCGAAAATTTTATTTCTATAGAAAATTTTTCAACATTTTATTTCTGTAGAAAATTTTGTCAAAATTTTATATCTATAGAAAATTTTGTCAACAAATTTATTTCTATAGACAATTTTGCGAAAATTTTATTTCTAAAGAAAATTTTGCGAAAATTTTATTTCTATAGAAAATGTTGTCAAAATTATATTTCTATAGAAAATTTTTTCAAAATTTTATTTCTATAGACAATTTTGTCAAAATTTTATTTCCATATATACTATATAATATTGAAATATACCCCAATATATCAAATGAACTGTTCTATTTTAAACTCCAATTCCCTTTATTTGGATTGTGGTTCAATTAGGGCCTCTGTTCGTATTCCGGGATTTTACAATGGTGGCAACTATACATATAAGATTCCCTTAATGTCATGTTACATCTATTGTCCTTAGATATATTGGCCAAATATTCAGTTGCAAAATAAAGCTACGAGAACTATAGCTGTAGTCTGAAAAACAAACAGGGACACTATGGCCCTGTTTCTCAAATCCGGATCTGTCAGTTTGGACAAGAAAGTGAGTTTCACCACAAGATTAGAAAAGCATGATGTATACTCCAAGGCATATAAGTAACTTAAATATATGTATGTACAGAGGATTCCCAACCAGATAGGCAAATAGGATTTTGTGTCTACTCAAAAGACTTGAGACTTAACACTGCATAAAGATTACCAAATATCTTTATGTAGCTTATATGTTATTTTTGTTTATTAGATCCTTAAAGCATCAAATCCTTGTCCAAATATAGAAGGATATTCAAGCGAAATAATTAAAACAGCATTTAATAAAGAATTTTCACAAAACAAACAGATAATCAAGAGTATGTACATATAATTGCAATTTACCTTGAATTTGAGTTCAAACGAAAAGCTCACTTGCACTCAGACGTCCATATTCTCATAAGCAAAACACAAATACACTGCTCTGAAACAACAACATCGCAAATAAATTAAAGAAATTCAAATGTTGTTTTTTTTTTACAAAATTCACACTTTGGCTTAGATGGTTTTGTTATTTGAGGTTTTTTTCAAAATTTTCCAAAACCACCACATATGAGGGAAGCAAGAAACAAATAAGACGGGGTCTGTCACAAACAAACCAAAAAAAACAACAAATCTTAAAATCTTGCTTTATGTCTTTTAGAATAGAATTCCTCGCTTCCCATATTTAAATGAGCTTATATTCAGTGGACTATGTAGTTCAGTTGAATTTATTCTTTATTTTTCCATTTCGTATATTTTTTACTTATTTTAAACAAAAATTATCTTTGAGCATTTATATGATGCTAACTCTCTCGTTTATCACATAAGACGTTTGTTTGGATAATTTTCACAAAAAAAGTCAAAAGCTGTTTTGTTGCTAATCAAATATTCGTTAGTTTTTTTACAGGTGAAGGTGTGTGTGTTTGACCCTCAGTGCTTAGAGAACTCACAATTTGTTTAGGGTAGTTAATTATTTTATTTAGCGTTGGTATTTTTTTGACTAGCAAATTGTTAGACAAACAAAGAACTATAGTGTCTGTTTGCTTATGCCAAATAAAAAAATATCTGGCTGTTTTTTCTAAGATAAAAATTTGGCAAGATTGCGATAAATGAATTGGCGTGAAAATTCTACGACGAAAAAATAAATTGATGTAACCAAAATTGTAGGATTTACACAATATTAAAAATAATTTTTTAAATAAAGAATTTTTTTTTGACAAAATTTTCTTTAAAAATGAAATTTTGATAAAAGTTTCTATAAAAAAAAATTTTGACAAAATTTTCAATAAAAATTAGCTTTTGACAAAATTTTCTATAAAAATTAAATTTTGACAAAATTTCCTACAAAAATAAAATTTTTACAAAATTTTCTTTAAAAATAAAAATTTGACAAAATTTTCTATAAAAATAAAATTTTGACAAAATTTTTCATAAAAATAAAATTTTGACAAAATTTTCCATAAAATAAAATTTTGACAAAATTTCCTATAAAAATATAATTTTGACAAAACTTTCTATAAAAATAAAATTTTGACAGAACTTTCTATAAAAATAAAATTTTTACAAAATTTTCTATAAAAATAAAATGTTTACAAAATTTTCTATAAAAATAAAATTTTGACAAAATTTTCTATAAAAATAAAATTTTCACAAATTTCTATAAAAATGAAATTTCGACAAAATTTTCTATAAAAATAAAATTTGGACAAAATTTTCTATAAAAATAAAATTTTGACAAATTTTTCTATAAAAATGAAATTTTCTTTAAAAATAAAGTTTTGACAAAATTTTCTATAAAACTAAAATTATTCATATGATTTTAATGGAGGGTACAATTGCACAAAAGTAAGTTAAAATCATATTTTGACGTATAATTTTGTAAAGAAAATCGCTTTTCCATTTAAGATATTGTCATGCATACTTTTTGAGCATTCTAACTTTTTGAGCATTCTAATTTTCTGCTGGTTTTATATAAAAAAATTAAATTTAGTGAAAAACTAGTATATACGGCCGTAAGTTCGGCCAGGTCAAAGCTTATGTACCCTCCACCATGGATTGCGTAGAAACTTCTATTGAAGTCTGTCATCCACAATCGAATTACTTGGGTTGCGGTAACACTTGCCGATGGCAAGGTATCTTAAAACTTCCTAACACATAGTCCATACGTGGTATATATTAAACTAAACAAGACCGCTTAAATACTTATATAATTAAGTTTAAAGTTTCTATAGAAATAAAATTTTGACAACATTTTCTATAGAAGTAAAATTTGAAAAAAATTTCTATAGAAATAAAATTTTGAAAAAATTTTCTACAAAAATAAAAATTTGACAAAGTTATCTATAAAAATAAAATGTTGACAAAATTTTCTATAAAAATAAAATTTTGACACAATTTTCCATAAAAATAAAACTTTGACAAAGTGTTCTAAAAATTAAAATTTTAACAAAATTATTTATAAAAATAAAATTTTAACAAAATTTTCTATAAAAATAAAATTTTGACAAAATTTTCCATAAAAATAAAATTTTCTATGAAAATAAACTGTTGACAAAATTTTGACAAAATTTTCCATAAAAATAAAATTTTGACAAAATTATCTATAAAAATAAAATTTTCACAAAATCTTCAATAAAAATAAAATTTGGACAAAATTTTCTATAAAAATAAAAAATAAAAATAAAATTTTGACAAAAATTTCTACAAAAATAAAATTTTGACAAAGTCTTCTATTAAAACAAAATTTTCTACAAAAATAAAATGTTGACAAATTTTTGACAAAATTTTCTTAAAAAATTAAATTTTGACAAAATTTTCTATAAAAATAAAATTTTGACAAAATTCTCCATAAAAAGAAAATTTTGACAAAATTTTCCATAAAATAAAATTTTGACAAAATTTTCTATAAAAATAAAATTTTGACAAAATTTTCTATAAAAATAAAATTTTGACAAAATTTTCTATAAAAATAAAATTTTAACAAAAAAAAAATAAAATTTTGATAAAATTTTCTATAAAAATAAATTTTTGACAAAATTTTCTATATAAATAAAATTTTGACAAAATTTTCTTAAAAAATTAAATTTTGACAATTTTTTTTATAAAAATATAATTTTGACAAAACTTTCTATAAATATAAAATTTTGACAAAATTTTCTATAAAAATAAAATTTTGACAAAATTTTCTATAAAAATAAAATTTTGACAAAATTCTCCATAAAAATAAAATGTTGACAAAATTTTCCATAAAATAAAATTTTGACAATATTTTCTATAAAAATAAAATTTTGACAAAACTTTCTATAAAAATAAAATCTTGAAAAAACTTTCTATAAAAATAAAATTTTAACAAAATTTTCTATAAAAATAAAATGTTGACAAAATTTTCTATAAAAATAAAATGTTAACAAAATTATCTATAAAATAAAGTTTTGACAAAATTTTCTTTAAAAATAAAACGTTGACAAAACTTTCCATAAAAATAAAATTTTGACAAAATTATCTATAAAAATTAAATTTTGACAAAATTTTCTATAAAAATAAAATTTTGACAAAGTTTTCTATAAAAATAAAATAAAATATGATTTTAACTTACTTTCGTGCAATTGCACCCTCCATTAACCCCATATGTATAATTTTAGTTTTATAGAAAATTTTGTCAAAATTTTATTTAAAAAAAATTAAAGAAAATTTTGACAAAATTTTCTATAAAACTAAAATTATACATATGGGGTTAATGGAGGGTGCAATTGCACGAAAGTAAGTTATAATCAAATTTTGTCGTATAATTTTGTAAAGAAAATCGCTTTTCCATTTAAGATATTGTCATGCGTACTTTTTGAACATTCTAATAGCGCAAGAATAGCGAGAGAAATTTTCTGCTGGTTTTATATAAAACAAAAATAAATTTAGTGAAAAAAAATTTGGATCTAAGATTATAAACTTTCTTTAACTAAATTTTTTTTAAGATTTTTTTTTTTAATTTGTATTTAATATTGTGCAAATTGCGTGTCCTAAAATTTACATTGTATAATCTTTAATATAAGGTCACTATATTTTTCAGTGCATAATTTAAAACATTCATTAAGAGATGAAAATTTTTAATAATTAAATATTTCTTATTTCTTTCTAGGTAAGTCTTTATTCGATACATACGATAAATAGTGGTATGTAAAAACCATAGTAAATAAATAAACAAAATAGTTCACAACACAAAATTTCAAACCGATTGAATGTAAAATATTTCATACTTTTTTATTCTATAATTATTCCATTTGTAAAATTTTCCAATATAAAATCAATCAGAATTATTCGTTAACATTCATTCCAATAGCAATAGCATTAACATTGAACTAAATATAATTTCATAATACGTTAAACAACAAAAGACCGACCAACCCAAAATAGTTCATAATTCTGGCTCATGATTTGTGCCTTGGCTTTTGGTATTACCCTTTCATGAGCACGTTTTTAGGTTGGCCCCTTACCTCCTCATAGCATGATTCATATGCAGGAATGATATTTTTAAATCATGATGCCTTAATCAAATCAGCTTCGAAATAACATTTAAACAATAGACAAACCCAACATTTAGCATGGTGCGGCAGAATTCGTTATGAACCACCCTCTTGTCCGTCAAAACTCACAGCAAAGCAAACCATTCATTTTTTCGATTTTTTTCAAAAATTCTGTTGCCATTTTATTTTGGTTGAACAAAAATAAAACTATCAACCACAACCCCTATTAACACGCCAACGACATTAAAGCTTACTACGTTTGTTTTTTTTTTCTGCCCATGAAAATAAAGAAACGTTGTCATTTTCAATAAAACAAACAAGACAAATCAAACAAAACATGAAATGCCACTTTTTTTGAAAAAAAAAAATCGAAAAACTACATTACTCAAAAATTTTCAAGCGACAAACATGTAACGAATTTTTTTACATATCCACAATTGCACAAGCACAAGAATAGCAACGGTATCGGTAATGAAGTGGGAATTTAGATGCCCTACAAAATGTTCAGTAATTGTCCCCCTTTTTTAAACATCAATTACATTAAACTAAATAAAATAAAACTAAAATTGTATTAATTTTAATTCATAAATAAAAACTTAAAATTAAATTTTAAAGTTTAAATTAAAAATAAAACTAAAATTACAATAAAATGTTAGGATTTTTGTCTGTTATCGAAGCAAGTGATTTTGCATTGTAAATATTTTTCGAGCTCAATTAATAAATACCCCAATTTTCTTTCTCCAAAAAATATCTGGATTGATTATTAAAGAATAAAATTAAAAACCAAAACCAATAAAAAATTTTAAAATAATCTAAAAAAATACAAATAAATTACTGTTAACCTATTTCACCACGGTTGATAAAAAACAATGTTTAGAATTCCACCAATAACCCCCTCTCTGTAACCAATAAAACGACCAAACAATAATTCCATCTATTCCTTGGTAGAGTTTATATCACCAACTGCACCGACGACAAATTGAAATAAAATTCCAACCGAAAAAACCTTGAAATTGAAAGCAATTGATTTTTTATATGAATTCGTTTGTCCGTCTATCAACCCGCCCCTCTGTCTAAATATTCTTGGTATTATTGGTCTTGTGTTAGAAAGCAAAAAAAAAAGAATTAAATATAAAATTTGTTTAAATTAACTCAACCACTTACAAAGCTAGATTATAAACACACACACACACAGACACATGCTAAACCAAAAGACTTCCATACCTCTATCCACCAACCATTCGATCCGACATCCCATTCCAAATATGGTTAAAGTGGCTGACGGCTTTCGAAGCTGCTGTGAATATTGCCGCCATCGATTCATGCGCATTGTTAAATTCATAGCAACAAATGACGGACGGACGCATGCTTGGTTTTTTGTAAATGGATGGATGGATGGATGAAACAGCGGTAGCAGTCCGTTCGACTGGTTTTCTGACCACCAAATCTACACACGCCATTGATCAACCCCCCTAAGCTTATGTTGGAGCTGAAAATCAATTCCGCATACGTAAGATTGGTTGGTTGGCATTTGCTGACCGCCAAAATGAAATGTCGGTGCATTAGATCAACAAAATAGAAACAACAACAAGAACAGCACCAGCAGTAACAACTTGTCTTGAAAAATTAAATTGAAAAAAAGTATATTTTTTTTTAAATTGAAATCATAGGACTAAAAATACTTTTCCAATGCTGTGAATTACAGAGCTTTTTCAAAGATTAATTGCACTTTGCTTATTGAATACCAACTGAATTTGCAAATATTCTACACTCTACGAAATTTTTTAGATGCGTGATAAACATAAAAGTTTCCGATAAAAGCACAGACAAATCTGATTTGTTCGAGTTCGACAGTTGATATAAAATTTTCGCAATCAACGAAAATGTCGTTGATTGATGCCTAATGACACTTTTGTAGAAAATTTTATCACAATTTTATTTCTATAGAAAATTTTATCAAAATTTTATTACTACAGAATATTTTGTCAACATTTTATTCCTATGGAAAATTTACTCAAAATTTTGTTTAAATTTAATTTCTATAGAAAATTTTTCAAAAATTTTATTTCTATACAATTTTTTTTTTTAATTATATTTCTATAGAAATTTTTTTCAATTTTTTTTTTCTATAGAAAATTTTGTCAAAATTTTATCTACAGAAAATTTTGTCAAAATTTTATTTGTATTGAAAATTTTGTCAAAATTTTATCTATAGAAAATTTTGTCAAAATTTTATTTGTATTGAAAATTTTGTCAAAATGTTATTTTTATAGAAAATTTTGTCAAAATTTTATTTTTATAGACTATTTAGATTAAATTTTATTCCTATAGAAAATTTTGTCAAAATTTTATTTCTATCGAAAATTTTATCAAAATTTTATTTCTATAGAAAATTTTGTCAAAAATTTATTTCTACAGAATATTTTGTCAAAATTTTATTTCTATAGAAAGTTTTATCAAAATTTTATTTCTATAGAAAATCTTGTCAAAATTTTATTTCTATAGAAAATTTTCAAAATTTTATTTCTACAGAAATTTTTGTCAAAATTATAATTCTATAGAAAATTTTGTCAAAATTTTATTTCTATAGAAAATTTTGTCAAAATTTAATTTCTATAGAAAATTTTGTCAAAATTTTATTTCTATAGAAAATTTAGTCAAAGTTTTATTTCCATAGAAAATTTTGTCAAAATTTTATTTCCATAGAAAATTTTGTCAAAATTTTATTTCTATAGAAAATTTTGTCAAAATTGTATTTCTATAGAAAATTTTTCAAAATTTTATTTCTATAGAACATTTTTTCAAAATTTTATTTCTATAAAAAATTTTGTCAAAATTTTATTTCTATAGAAAATTCTGTCAATATTTTAATTCTATAGAAAATTTTGTCAAAATTTTATTTCTATAGAAAATTTTGTCAAAGTTTTATTTCTATAGAAAATTTTGTCAAAATTTTATTTCTATAGAAAATTTTGTCAGAATTTTATTTCTATAGAAAATTTTGTCAAAATTTTATTTCTATAGAAAATGTTGGTAAAATTTTACTTCTATAGAAAATTTTGTCAAAATTTTATTTCTATAGAAAGTTTTGTCCAAATTTTAGATCTATAGAAAATTTTGTCAAACTTTTATATCTATAGAAAATTTTGTCAACATTTTATTGCTATAGAATATTTTGTCGAAATTTTATTTCTGTTGACAATTTTGTCAAAATTATATTTCTTTAGAAATTTTGTCAAAATTTTATTTCTATAGAAAATGTTGGTAGAATTTTATTTCTATAGAAAGTTTTGTCAAAATTTTATTTCTATAGAATATTTTTTCAAAGTTTTATTTCTATAGAAAATTTTGTCAAAATTTTATTTCCATAGAAAATGTCAAAATTATAATTCTATAGAGATTTTGTCAACATGTTATTTCTAAAGAAAATTTTGTCAAAATTTCATTTCTATAGAAAATTTTCACAAAATTTTATTTTTATAGAAAATTTTGTCAAAGTTATATTTCTATAGAAAATTTTATTTCCATAGAAAATTTTGTCAAAATTTTATTTCTATTGAAAATTTTGTCAAAACTTTATTTCTATAGAAAGTTTTGTCAAAATTTAATTTTTATAGAATATTTTGTTTAAATTATATTTTTAGAGAATATTTTGTTTAAATTTTATTTTTATAGAAAATTTTGTTAAAAATTTATTTCTATAAAATGTAGAAAGTTTCGTCAAAATTATATTTCTAAAAAAAATTTTTTCAAAAATTTATTTCTATAGAACATTTTGTCAAAATTTTATTTCTATAGAAAATGTTGGTAAAATTTTATTTCTATAGAAAATTTTGTCGAAATTTTATTTCTATTGAAAATTTTGTCAAAATTTTATTTCTATAGAAAATTTTTTCGAAATTTTATTTCTATAGAAAATTTTGTCTAAATTTTATTTCTATAGAAAATTTTGTCTAAATTTTAGATCTATAGAAAATTTTGTCTAACTTTTATATCTATAGAAAATTTTGTCCACATTTTATTGCTATAGACAATTTTGTCGAAATTTTATTTCTGTTGACAATTTGGTCAAAATTTTATTTCTTTAGAAAATTTTGTCAAAATTTTATTTCTTTAGAAAATTTTGTCAAAATTTTATTTCTATAGAAAATGTTGGTAAAGTTTTATTTTTATAGAAAATTTTGTCAACATTTTATTTCTGTGGAAAATTTTGTTTAACATTTATTTTTATAGAGAATTTTGTCAAAATTCTATATATAATTTTGATCGAAATTGTATTTCTATATAAAAGCACTTCTCGTGCTCATTTGAATAATGGGGGTAAAAATCGACAGAATTTAGATTTTATTATTTTCTTGCACCCTTAGACGAGATGTAAAAACTTTTATTAAAACTTCGGAAGCTTACCATTTGAACCAACTCCCTTGAGGTAGTATGTTTTTTTCAAATCCATCTGAAATTCTTTTGAAGAAAACTACTACGGCGAGGGGTTTTCAGGTGGTAGCTTGTTTAAAATTTGGCCCGGTCGATCTTACAGCTACACATACTTCTGTGGTTTATAATCTAACCAAACTAATATATATTTATCTTGAAGGGTGGCTGATATGTAATGCAACAAAATAATGGTATTTTTTAGTGCCAACCTCACTCTCCACAATGCCACAGGTGCAAAAGTCCAACAGATTAAGATGCGGACATTATGGTGACCATTGTGTGGCAGAAATTTAGCGAGGAACCTCGTTTTAAAGCCGTTTTTGGTTGACGCGTACTGAGTTGCGTGTGTGTCCGAAATATATATCTATCGAGGACATTTCAGGACATGTTCCCAATAGCCACTAGCCAAATATACAGCAATCACACTATAACCCTTGAATTATATCACGATTAAATTTATTTATGAATGCAATAGATCATAATGCTTTTGTAAACTTGTAAACAATAAAATAAAATTGTTTGCAATATATATCAGTCACACTATACACAGTGTGACTGATATATATTACGACACAAAGTCCAAATCTAAAGTGGAGGAAATATAAGGTTCTGCTTGGCCACACTGTCTTAATTAGCTTTGCAAAATGGTTCTGAATTCAAGGACTAGAAAAAAATAATGATATATTTTGATAATATTATGAGATACTTAACCTTGAGGCTAATAACTTCTAACAATAATTATTGCAATAGAAACCCCTAAGTTAATATTATTTTAATTAGTTTTAATCTATGGCATTAATAATTCAAAACCAATTCACATAAATTCTAAATCTACCAGGAATGACGGAAATCTCGATTTTCTCACAAAACAAAAACGCACATATTCAATTTTCTTCCGCTGTATTACAAGTTTGGGCTTTTGCGTATTTAGTAAATACACACAAAAAAATATGGAATTCGCCTTTTGATCATTCAAAATATAATAATTTGAGTTAGTATTAGAATTACACTCTCGCTAATTGACTATGGAAGGGGGATGGTTAGAGATTAGGAGGGGTGGGGAGAAACTATATGGAAAAACAAAACGCAAAACTGGATTATGAATGACTATTTATTTAAATTGTTTTTAATTGTCAGGTTGCAATTTCGCCGTTTTTTTTTGGTCTATGGGATTTTCATAAACGTAAGTTTTTTGACGTTGGACCTGGTTGCTGTAGCTAATGCCGTTGGTGTTGTTGTTTGTTGATATGGTTGGCATGTTAATAATTCTCATTTTTTTGTAATTCTAAATCGGCTACAACCGGTTTAACGAAATCGAATTATTATTAACTAAATACTCTATGTTGGTGTTGTTTTGTTTTTGTTTTCTTGTAATTCACTAGCTTATTAGCTTTACTATTTATTATTGTTGTCAGTTTAGTGCATTTAAAATTAATAAGAAGCACAAAAAAACAGATCTCAATCACTTACAATATTTAATAACCTGGCTAATTGTTGCGTTTCTCAAAACTTTTCTCATGAGATAATGCCACACTAGAACTACGTTAGACCCGATCACTGTCCATACAAGTTCAGCCATTGGCTATACTGTATAATCGGCAATAAATATGGATGGTGTTGTTTGCGTTTTTTTTTTTTGTTCTGGACTTTCAAAATTATTTCTAAATCCGAGAAAAATGCTTCCTCATTGCAAATGACCTTTAGATGTTATTTCTAACAAGCAGGTGAAATAAATTGGAAAACAATTTAATTTGAATAAAACCAAAACCAGTTTGTTCTGAATCGCTTATTTGTTTGTTTTTTTTTTCTTGTTGTTATTATTCTTAATTCCATTATAATCATATAATACTCACTATACTTAGACTATGACAAAGTACTGCATTAAAATAATAAATCATTATTTATTATTATATATTACAATAGTTTTGAATTTTAGGTGGCATGGAATTCTTTAGACTTTTTAATTTATTACTTTATTTCATCCTAACTGCTTGAAATTTGGTCCTCTAATTACCCCGATAAACCGATCAATAATTAAAGAGACTTATATATGTGTTTATTCTGACTTTTTTATAGCTTTCCTTCACCACTACTGAAGTGAAGCATATAATAAGTTTGTACATTTATATGCAACGCCAAGAAGGAACAGTATGAGAGCCATCTTTTAGTATACAGATCTCCTTAGAAGCAAATTCTTAATCGATTTAGCCTTAGTTTAGGTGGAGTTTTATCTAAGACAGATTCCATATGGAATAACATAAAATTTAGAAGAAAATGTCAATGATGTTAAAAAAAACCTTGCCATCGGTAACTGTTACCATGACCCAAGTAATTTGATTTTGGTGACAGTCTTTAGTAGGCCTGGCCGAACTGTCACATGTATATGATATACTTGGTTTTCTGTACTGCTGAACGGCTACAACCAAGTAAAACAATCACAGGAGCTTTGTATCGAACTAAATTCATGCATTTGAGCTGAGTATTACATTATGAATTACCACAATATGTTAAAAAGGAACTTAAGAAAAGGCATTTCAGATTAGCGTTAGAATCACGTTTGCGTTAGAATAATCGACTACAATTTGAAGAAAATTGTAACACATATCTAGACGCAAAAGAATAATTCTTTCCTCCCAAACGAAATTTTAGACAAACAAAGTTTCTCATTTGCTTTTCGCTGTAAGGAAGTGTATTTGGAAGAAAAGTATATACTTTTTCTGATAAACGTTTATTCTTTTCCAGGATGTAAAAACAATTTCATAAAGACAAACTTAAAAAAAAATTGTTTTCTTGCTAATTGCATTTTCCCTCACATCATTCTCACATCCACGAGGTTTTTTAGTTCGTAACACCTTTTCCTGTAATACCAACAATGTAGAAGAAATTATACGATTTTATAAATTTTTAAAATTTTTTTACCTTTCGCCTGGACGGAGAATCGAACCGCGGACCATGCACTTTGTAAGCCAACACACTAACCACCATATCCATATAAGTTATATTTATATAGCATAGCTTGCGGCGCCCACGAACCGAATAAACAAAGTTTATTTAACAGAAACAAATATTTAGTTTGGCACCGTGGAGCAGGGGTTGCTACGTCCGACTTGCATGCCAAGGGTCGTGGGTTCGATCCCTGCTTCGACCAAAGTTTTTTCTTTTGTTTTTTTTTTACATATATTCCAGATATGTTCGGAAGATTCCAAAAAAATGTTCAACATTACATTGTAGTATATTAAATTTTGAACTGTAAAATGTGTCTTATTAAAGACCTAAAGTCAGAAAAGAATAGTGTTTGATATAAACGAAATGGACTGTGTTGTTGTTTCAAAAATAACTTTTTTATTGAAAAAATAAAAATTTTGTGAACGAATTTTTTTGGTGATAAAAGTTTAAAATTTTCGAAGCAATTCAAAAAACTCTAACAAAAGAAAGCCAATTTCGGTACACGTTTTCCAAACCTTTTTTTTTTCGTGTACCAAATTTAAAAAATGTTGTTTTAAGATTTTTGAACAAATTTTTATGGTTAGTATGAACAAAACTTTTTGGGTGTATAAATATCCTTTGAGTTCTAAAAGTTGCACACACAGGAAAAAGTTACAACTTCTAAAAAAAGGGGAAACTTACTCACAATGGATTTTGATAGTATGAAATATTACGAAAATTAAACATTTTAAAGATTTATAGAATTTAGAGAAATTTTTTCAAAATTTTATTTATATAGAAAATTTTGTCAAAATTTTATTTATATCGAACATTTTTTCAAAATTATATTTATATACAATTTTTTTTCAGAATTTTATTTATATTGAATTTTTTTTCACAAAAATTATTTCTATAGAAAATTTTTTCAATATTTAATTTCTATAGAAATATTTTGTCAACATTTTATTTCTACAGATAATTTTATCAAAGTTTTATTTTTGTAGAAAATGTTGTCAAAATTTTATTTTTATATCAAATGTTGTCAAAATTTTACTTCTGTACTTCTTTCTATAGAAAATTTTGTAAAAATTTTATTTCTATAGCACATTGTGTTAAAATTTTATTTCTATAGAATTTTTTTCACAATTTTATTTCTATAAGAAATTTTGTCAACATTTTATTGCTATATACAAAATTTTGTCAAAATTTTATTACTATAAACAATTTTGTCAAAATTTTACTTCTATAGAAAACTTTGTCAACATTTTATTTCTACTATAAAAAATTTTGTCAAAATTTTACTTCTATAGAAAATTTTGTCAACATTTTATTTCTACAGAAAATGTTGTCAACATTATATTTCTATATAGAAGTTTGTCAAAATTTTATTTCTATAGAAAATGATGTCAAATTTTTATATTTATAAAAAATGCCGTCAAAATTTTATTTCTATAGAAAATTTTGTCAAAATTTTATTTCTATAGAAAATTTTGCCAAAATTTTATTTCTATAGAAAATTTTGTCAAAATTTTATTTTTATTGAAATGTTGTCAAAATTTTGTTTCTATAGAAATTTTTTTTTCACAATTTTATTTCTATAAAAACATTTCGTCAACATTAGATTGCTGTACAAAATTTTGTCAAAATTTTATTTCTATAGAAAAGATTGTCAACATTATATTTCTATAGAGAACATTATATTTCTATAGAGAAGTTTGTCAAAATGTTATTTCTATACACAAAAAAAAAAATTCTGATTCAATCACGATCCAATTAATTTTTTAATTGAAATGTCTTCAATAACAGAAATGATAGTACCAATTAAAAAATGAATTGAAGGACAATTAAAAAATTAATTGATACTATTAATTTTTGTGATTGATTTTTGTTTCAATTAAAAAATTTGTTGATTCAATTGAATTTTTGATTGAATATTTTTTAAAACTCAATTAAAATTTTAATTGAAACCTTTTTTGTGAAATTTTTTTCTGTGTAGAAAATGTTGTCAAAATTTTATTTCTATAGAAAATTTTGTCAACATTTTATTTCCATAGCAAATTTTGTCAAAATTTTATTTCTATAGCAAATTGTGTCAAAATTTTAGTTCTATAGAACATTTTTTCACAATTTTATTTCTATAGAAAATTTTGTCAACGTTTTATTTCTATAGCAAATTATGTCAAAATTTTATTTCTATAGAAAATTTTTTACACTTTTATTTCTTTAGAATATTTTGTCAAAATTTTATTTATATCGAAAATTTTGTCAAAATGTTATTTTTATAAATTTTTTTTTCACAATTTTATTTCTGTAACAACATTTTGTCAACATTTGATTGCTGTACAAAATATTGTCAAAATTTTATTACTATAGAAAATTTTGCCAAAAGTTTTACTTCTATAGAAAATTTTATCAAAAATTTTACTTCTTTAGAAAAATTTGCCAAAATTTTATTTTTATTGCAAATTTTGTCACAATTTTATTTCTATAAGAAAAAGTTTTAAACATTTTATTTCTGTTGCAAATTTTGTCAAAAATTTAATTCTATAGACAATTTTCTAAAAATTTTATTTCTATAGAAAATTTTGTCAACATTTTATTTCTATAGAAAATTTTATCAAAATTTTATTTCTATAGAAAATTTTGTCAAAATTTTATCTCCATAAAAATTTTGTCAAAATTCTATATCTATAGAAAATTTTGTCAATATTTTATTTCTATAGAAAATTTTGTCAATAATTTATTTCCGTACAAAATTTTGTCAAAATTTTATTTCTATAGAAAATTTTGTCAAATTTTTATTTCTATAGAAAATTTTATCATTTATATAGAAAATTTTGTCAAATTTTTATTTCTATAGAAAATTTTTTACATTTATATAGAAAATTGTTTCAACATATTATTTCTATAGAAAATTTTGTCAACATTACATTTCTATAGAGAAGTTTGTCAAAATTTTATTTCTATACACAAAAAAAAAATCTGATTCAATCACGAAGTTAATTGATCCAATTAATTTTTTAATTGAAATGTCTCCAATAACAGAAATGATAGCACCAATTAAAAAATTAATAGAAGGTCAATTAAAAAATTTATTGACACTATTAATTTTTGTTTCAATTAAAAAAATTGTTGATTCAATTAAATTTTTGATTGAATATTTTTTAAAACTCAATTAAAATTGTTTGTGAAATTTTTTTTCCGTGTAGAAAATGGGGCAAAATTTTATATATCTATAAAAAATGCTGTCAAAATTTTATTTCTACAGAAAATTTTGTCAAAAATTTTATTTCCATAGCAAATTTTGTCAAAATTTTATTTCCAAAGCAAATTTTGTCAAAATTTTATTTCCAAAGCAAATTTTGTCAAAATTTTATTTATATAACAAATTTTGTCAAAATGTTATTTCTATATAAAATGTTGTCAAAATTTTACTTCTATAAAAAATGTTATTAAAATTTTATCTTTATAGAAAATTTTGTCAAAATTTTATTTCTATAGAAACTTTTGTCAAAATTATATTTCTGTACAAAATTTTGTCAAAATTTCATTTCTATAGAATATCTTGTCAAAATTTTACTTCTATAGAAAATGTTATTAAAATTTTATCTTCATAGAAAATGTTATTAAAATTTTATTTCCATAGCAAATTTTGTCAAAATTTTATTTCCAAAGCAAACTTTGTCAAAATTTTATTTCCAAAGCAAATTGTGTGAAAATTTTATTTCCAAAGCAAATTTTGTCAAAATTTTATTTCTATAAATTTAAATTTTATTTCTATGTTGTCAAAATTTTTCTTCTGTACAAAATTTTGTCAAAACTTCATTTCTATAGAATATTTTGTCAAAATTTTACTTCTATAAAAAATGTTATCAAAATGTTGGTTAAGCTACACTTTTAGTTTAGTCATTGTATGGTTTTAAGCTGAAATAAAAAAAACAACAACAATGATTAAAAGAACAAAACCAACAATAACAAAACAAAATGAATGGAAAATTTTATCTTCATAGAAAATTTTGTCAAAATTTTATTTCTATAGAAAATTTTGTCAAAATTATAATTCTGTACAAAATTTTGTCAAAATTTTATTCCTATAGAAAATTTTGTGAAAATTTTATTTCTATAGAAAATTTTGTCAAAATTATATTTCTATAGAAAATGGTGTCAAAATTTTTCTTCTGTACCAAATTTTGTCAAAATTTTATTTCTGTACAAAATTTTCTGAAAATTATATTTCTGTAGAAAATTTTCTGAAATTGTATTTCCATTACGAATTTTCTCAAAATTTTATTTCTATAGAAAATGTTGTCACATTTTTATTTCTATAGAAAAAATTGTGACAAATTTTTTACATAGAAAATTTGGTTAACATTCTATTAATATAGAAAATGTAAATACCTCCTAATTGGAGAGAAGTGTTTTCCCAAATCAAACAAACATCAAGAATTCTTCCAATCTACCAAACAGTAAAAAATCTCCGATTTTAGTTAGAATTCTACCAACTGTGGCAACCGTGGTTAGAATGCACTAAAAATCATAAACAAATATAAAAATTTTTGCAAAATATCACAAAATTTGTTATTTCACATTCAAAACATTGAATTCGGATTATACCTTAAGAAGTGATGCAAATTGAGTGCAACGACTGTTGAAATTGTGAACATCCGTCCAATGACAAGCCCATGTTAAATTCATCGCTTCTGCACCTATTTGACGCCACTTTCGGATCTAAAAAGAATATTTTCATTACTTTTTTGGCAACGTGCTTTCTTGCTGGGCAATAAAATTAAGTCCATCAAGAGAAGAGGATTTTTGGAATTAAATTAAAACAATGATTGTCACCTAGTTTTTTTTTTTGTAAATAAATCATAATCGATTTACAATAATTTCGTATAATCTTGGCACCCATTTAAAACCAAGTCACATCATAACATTTCAAATACTTACCACAATGGCCCATAGTCAGACAGCCATCATCTAACCACAATAGCCTAATAAACACAAAGCAATTATCTATGGACTTCTAACGAATTCACAATAATCTCCCCCTTTGTTAGAATGTAATGAAATAATTAGTAAACTACTTAAACATCCACCCAAATCCTGGTCACAAAGCAACACATACTCTGGGAAAGCCACAAACGTTGGCTAAACAAAATTGTTAACCATAATGGAATCCCAGAATACCAAAATCTGTTTCATGTGTGTGTGTGTGAATGAATCATGAATGAAATAATTTTTGTATCCTAGTTGCTGATTACTAACCAAGCAACATGCGGCCCATCATAGGAGTTTCTGCTAAAAAGAAAACAAAATGTAACCAAAATCAAGTGTGGCCAAAAAAATTTTGCAGGCACCACCACTTTAACAAATTAAACTGTAAACGAGCCACAAATGTTCATTGCTCAACATAAAGTATCATCATCCAATAATAACAACAACAGCCATATCCTTCGTTATGGTAGACATGATAGCACTACAGGACAACCGGATTCTTTCCTAGCTACTCAAGCATATGCAATAGAGGGCTATACTGCAATATATTCCTCCACAAAGCCACAAGCCTACAGATATCCCTTGAAAAGTCCACAGTAGTATTTCGGTATATGATTCTAGGACCAACATATTCTCAACACTTGCAGTATTTAATTCCAATCCTCACAGAGTGACGTAGTGGAGTGGAGAAAGTGTGAAGAAAACATTGCACTTGTCCTTTGCACCATTTATCCATGATGGGATAACAAGCAAATTTTTGATTGTGTATACAGATCAACTTAATTCCACTTGTGCACTGATACATTTTATGATGCCACCACTTGACTACATTTCACTTGAGGTCCTAGAGGGAAAAATGCTCTATCAAGCACACACACGAACGAAGTACCACAAAATTTGGGTTTCTTTTCACGCATGCAGAAAAACCCATGTTGCCAAAAACGAAAAACAAAAAACTCAACACCAACAACTGGCATCATGTTAATGCCTTTGGTGCATCCCCATATATAAAAAGCCATGAAGAGAAAAAATCTCCTTTGCCTATAGAGACACAATACTGTAAATTGGGCAATTGACGCCTTGCATCCGCCACATCAATTGTCCGTCCGTCCATCCTAACCAGGAATGCAAACGTTGTTCACATAGATAGTCAGTTTTCATCCACATATGAATGCACAAAATTCCAAGCTCCCAAAAAAAAACAGAATCGAAAACAAAACGAAACACATCCTGCCTACAGGATCTAGAAATAAAAACTGCACTCAACACTGATTGTTAAGTACATCAGACATATGGAATTGGCCAAATATTCGTAAGAAAAAAAACGAAAACCTTCAAAAAACAACCGAAAAAATCTGGCTTGCTGTGAAAGGCAGGATAAAACCCGAAAAAAACTGCAAAATCTGTTGCCGGCTTTTAGGCGGCATTTCAATGCAGCTTAAATGACTGCTGATGCGGTGCGAATGCAGATGTGCATTAGTATGGGTTGCATTGCTATAGGGATTTCAAATTTTGAACAAAATGACCAAGATTTGTTAATAAACAAAAAGAAAATTAGTAAAATTTTAAAAAAATTAGTAAAAATTTAATTTAAATTTAATTAATATAAATTCAAATATTTTTATTTTTATATATATTTATTTAATTTTTATTTAACTGTATGAAAGAATAATATAATATATTGGTGAATTAATGGAAGCTATAGCTACATAAGCCTTAATTGATTCAAATAAATTTATAATTAAAATAAAAATCGGCAACGTCCCGAACAAATTTCTCCAAAACATTTCCATATATAGTAAACACTTGATTGGGACCGAAAACGAATTCCATCAAACAAAATAATCAATACAGTTAACTTTTAATTAAATGTAAAAACAAAGTCAATTGCAAGAAGTTATTGAAAAAAGTTTACAAATTTACTTTAATAAATTAATCAAAATTTTAATACAAATAAAAAATCTACAACCAATTAATAATATAATTGAAAATGTTGGTCTTTTGAATTAAAATTTAATTGCACACAAAAAATATCAATTAATTTGATTGTCAATACAATTAAAATTATGTTTAAATTTGAGCTAACAACGTAATTTGTAAATACAATTACGATATTAGTCATTTTAGCAACCAATCTTGTTATATCAAAAAACATTTTGTTATACCAACAAAAATTTTGTTGAACTTAAAAATTTTCTGTAACAACAATTTATTGTTAGCTCAAAAATTATAATATTATTTTCTGTGTGACGCAATAAATGTTTTACGTAAATAAGAAAATTGAATCCAATTAATTTGTTCTTTAATGACGTAAATCTTTGGTCAAAATAATAATTTATTAAAAAAAAAAAAAACAAGTATATACGGCCGTAAGTTCGACCAGGCCGAATCTTATGTACCCTCCACCATGGATTGCGTAGAAACACAATCGAATTACTTGGGTTGTGGTATCTTAATACTTCTTAACATCGTTTTCTAAATTGT
Source organism: Haematobia irritans (assembly GCF_050003625.1). NCBI lineage: Eukaryota > Metazoa > Arthropoda > Insecta > Diptera > Muscidae > Haematobia > Haematobia irritans. Next base: position 145,774,976 of record NC_134397.1, on the reverse strand, counting down.
GAGTTAGCCCATACGTGGTATATATTAGACAAAAAAGGTATGTATAGGTAGGCTAGGTTAGGTTAGGTGGAAGCCCGATGTATCAGGTTCACTTAGACTATTCAGTCCATTATGATACCACATTGGTGAACTTTTGCACGGTACGTAGAGAGCCAGAATTGAAATATGGTGGTCGCTTATATCGGGGCTATATACAATTATGAACTTGATATGGACCAATTTTCGTGTGATTGGGGATCGATTTATCTGAGGGCTATATATAACTATAGACCGATATGGTCCTAGTTAGGCATGGTTGTTAACAGCCATATACTAGCACAATGTACCAAATTTCAACTGACTCGGATGAAATTTGGTCCTCCAAGAGGCTCCAAAACCAAATCTAGGGATCGGTTTATATGGCGGCTATATATGATTATGGACTGATATATACCACTTTTGGCATGGTTGTTAAATATCATATACTACCACCACGTACTAAATTTCAACCAGATCGGATGAATTTTGCTTCCCCAAAAGGCACCGGAGGTCAAATCTGGGGATCGGTTTATATGGGGGCTATATATAATTATGGACTGATATGAACCAATTCCTGCATGGTTTTTGGATACCATATGCTAACATCACGTACCAAATTTCAACCAATGGGCTTCGGAGGACAAATCTGGGGATCGGTTTATATGGGGCCAATATATAATTATGGACCGATTTCGACCAATTCTTGCATGGGTGTTTGGGGCCATATATTAACACCACGTACCAAATATCAACTGAATCAGATGAATTTTGGTCTTCCAAGAGGCACCGGAGGTCAAATCTGGTGATCGGTTTATATGGGGGCTATATATAATTATGCACTGATGTGGACCAATTTTTGCATGATCATTAGAGATCGTATACTAACACCATGTAGTGTATGATCTCATATTTCCCGATCAGCCGAATCGGATGAAATTTACTTCTCTTAGAGGCTCCGCAAGCCAAATCGGGGGATCGGTTTATATGAGGGCTATATATAATTATTGACCGATGTGGACCAATTTTTGCGTAGTTGTTAGAGACCATATACTAACACCATGTATCAAATTTCAGCCGGATCGGATGAAATTTGCTTCTCTTAGAGTCTCCGAAAGCCAAATCGGGGGATCGCACATTGGGGTTTTTGATACCAAAAATGGGAATTAATTGAAAAATGAAATTTAGGAGAACCGAAAAAATTTTTATAGTCGGTAAAAGTACACAAAATTCCACATCACTAGCGCAAAAATTGTGTCTTTGACAAGTACCGTTGTGTCACTATATATGTTTGAAGTTGGAGTTATTTTACGTTTTCCTTGCGTGCGATATAAATGTAAATTATTGGTGTCTTAAAAATTAGTTTTGAGTGTTTTCTAAAGCGATAATTAAAAAAAATAATAATGGAACCTTCATCCTCAGGTTAATAAGATTATTTTTGTGTTTTTTATTTTTATATGTGACTTGTGTCGCTCGTAAGTCTTTAAATTTGAGGATTTCGAGAAATATGTCGACAAATAGTTGTGAATAAAGCCAAATTAAGTAAAAAAGTTTATTTTTTCTAAAACAATAAACTCTTTTGAAAGCATAGATGAAAAAGTTGTCTGCACTTTTTTGCACATTTTGAAATTAAATGGAAATACATTTTTCAAGCCCTGGTACTATATGTCCCCAACTGTGCACAAATATTTATTACTTGGAGCAGAAATAATTAACCACGCTTTACTTCCAATTGGACAGTTGTCGGAAGAAGCGCAGGAAGCTCGAAACAAAGATTTTAAAAATTTTAGAGAGCATTTTTTGCGAAAATGTTCTGTGGAAAAATCAAATGAAGAGATATTTAAAAGACTGTTAATTAACATACTTCGGATCCAGTTATATCAGAAATGAGAAATTAAAAGAGAAGAAACCCCACAATTTGCCTATGTAAGCAATTCAAATGTTGATATTTGAGTCAAATCTTGATGGTGATCAAAATGCCAGTGTTGATGATAATGATGCATATAGTAATTTTACTGACGATGATGATTGTGATGATGATGATAATAATTGTTAAGAATCAGATCAAAAAGCAGATATTCATTCTCTTTTTTTTTTTTGTTGCAAATTAACTAATGGAAAACAAATAAAATGTGGACTAAAAATATTTAAAATTTGATTGGTTTTATGTCTTTTAGTGAATTTGGCCGAAAAAAGTTAAAACTATAAACAGGGAAAGCTACTTCGAATTAATTCCCGCTTTTGACATCAAAAACCCCACTGTGGATCGGGTTATATGGGGGCTGTATTTAATTATGAACCGATGTGGACCCATTTTTGCATGGTTGTTAGAGACCATATACTAACACCATGTAGCAAATTTCAGCCGGATCGGATGAAATTATACGTAAAAGTGGAGCGATATGGCCCATTTGCAATACCATCCGACCTACATCAATAATAATTACATATGCCAAATTTGAAGTCGATAGCTTGTTTTGTTCGGAAGTTAGCGTGATTTCAACAGACGGACGGACGGACGGACATGCTCAGATCGACTCAGAATTTCACCACGACCCATAATATATATACATAATGGGTTCTCAGAGCAATATTTCGATGTGTTACAGACGGAATGACAAAGTTAATATACTCCCATCCTATGGTGGAGGGTATAAAAACGCTTCGAGGAAACGTTCCTAATCCGAAGTTTTCATATTCGAATCTAATGCTAAACATTTTAGATATGAGAAATATGCTATTAAGGAAATCTCTGACGAACAACTGTAGTTAACTAAAATTCTTCTGGGGTCATCCTATTCACCGGACAAAACATGCAGTCATCACCACGATCAACCATAGTCTGTGGGCCAAAGATTGGCTTTTCTCAATATTGCTGATGAAATTTTTCAATAAATCACTTAATTACACGGACGTAAACTATAATAAGAAATGTTTTTTTTTTACACCATTGAGCTACAAAAATAGAATAAGGCAGCACTTGTTGATATACTTTTTTTTAACAATATTAAACAAATTGATTTCGATTTAAATCACAAATTATTTATTTATTTTGAAAAAAAATCACTTAAATAAACAATTGAACCCACCTTAATATCCTTCAAAAATAAAAAAATGAAGATACATATTCATTTGTGCATCATCATCATCGCCATATCATCTTCCTCGAATGGTGTGCATTTTCAGTCTCAATAGACACCAGCAACTGGTGGCCATATATTTTGAAATAATAAAAAAAACAACATTCATTTTGGTTATTTGCATGTCCATTTTCACTGTCTGATGATGATTTTCGGTAGACACCATACGTGGATTATTTGGTTCATGGATCCACCGACATATATCGTATGCTAACCATTTGATTTTTATATCCGATTTCCGCAAACATTCTTTTTTTTTTGTCTCATATTTCCCACATTTTTTTCCAGTCTTTAGTATGGCTGGACTTTTGCCGGTTAGTCGTTTGTATTTCAGTTATCTGACTGGAATTGCTTTTAAATACATGGAGATTTATGATTCAATCAAAATGATTCATCCATTCAATGGCTCTTGTTGTTCATCATGAGTGATTTACATTTATTGTAGAAAGTTGCATTGCATTGCAATGGTCTGTATTTACATAAAGAAATCAAAAGGGAGTCACTTGATGTAATAATCAATGCGCCGTCACTTCAAAATAGTAGACCTGGTTTTATTTTTTGGCCAATTCATTTATTAATTTACTGTTTTTTTTTTCTTTTTGTAAATTTGGGTTAAACGTTAAATTGTTTGATAAACAAAAAACAATTAGAATAAGAGATAATAGAATAAATTTTATTTGGAAAGGATGAATTTATTTGCGTATATATATTTTTTTTTGTTCTACACGGTTGAAAAAGACTGTTTTTCATATGTTTGGCTATAAACATTATATGTTTGGAACACAAATTTTTAAACACAATATTTTTGAGTGCAAGCATATAATGTTCATAAACTAGCATAACATGTTTGGGACATATATGTTAATATGTTAGAACATATTATGTTTGGGACATAAAATGTTTGTAAATATAATATGCTTGAATGCAAACATATATTAATTTAGAAATAGCCTATAAACATATATGTGTTTAGTAGCTTGGAGCGCTATTTAACAGGGAGCGATATTGAATTAAGTTGGTGGTTGTTGCTTGTTATTACAAAATTAACATTTTATTTTTCCTTGGGCAATTGATCAGCTACTTCTTTGATCCTTACAAACTGTGTGGTCCGCTGTTCGAATCCCCGTCCGGCAAAAGGTAAAATTAAAATAAAATAAAAAATCATAAAATTGAATAATTTCTTCTACAATGTTTGTATTACAGAAAAAGGTGCTAAGAACTAAAAAATCTCGTGGAAGTGAGAAAGATGTCGGGGAATATACAATTGGTCAGAAACAAAATTTTGAGCATTCAGGTCGAAAACCTATGTTGTTAGCACCTATATTACCTGTTTATTTTCATAATTCATTATGATTGTAAATATATAAATAAATAAATAAAATTTTGAGCACAATATTGTTTGGGAGAATTTTTTTTAAGCATATAATATTTTTAGGTGCAAAATGCTTCCAAACATATTATATGGTCACATAATAACATATTGTTTTTTGGAAGATAACATTATTGAATTTGGATGCAAAAATACAAAATGTTTGGAACTTAGACTACCCAAACATATATTGTTTAGACCAATATGCTTTCAAACATATTATATATTGGTAGAGATCAAACATATAAATGTGTGGGCAATACCCAAAAATGTATATGCTTGAAGCAAAATATGTTTGGGAGTATATTTTACAGAAGCGATTTTTTGTGAGGGTGTAGGATTTTGTTTTAAAGAAAAAGTCACATTATACAAGCAAAGAAATAGATCCAATGAGGAGCTATCGGTATAGAGATCTATATAACTTTTATGTCCTGGGGTCTGTGTGCACCACGCCTCTTTACTGGAAATTATTGTTTCAAATTTGTTGCCGAAAAGCGGTTTCGCCAGAATGGAATCCACTATGTTTGGCACATCTGCCAATATTTTAAGGACCGAACTTTGAGAGCCACTGTGGTGCAATGGTTAGCATGCCCGCCTTACACAAGGTCGAGGGTTCGATTCCTGCCTCGACCGAACACCAAAAACTTTTTCAGCGGTGGATTATACTAGCTTAGTAATGCTGGTGACATTTCTGATTGTTTCAAAGCTTCACATTGCAGCTTCTTCACTGCAATGTGGAACGCCGTTTGGGCTCGGCTATAAATTGAGCTTAACATAGAATCGGGCAGCACTCAGTGATAAGAGAGATGTTCACCACTGTGGTATCACAATGGACTGAATAATCTAAGTGAGCCTGAAATCTCGTGCTGCCACTAGACCTAACCTAACCTAAGGACCGAACTGTGAACTATCCTTTGTTGTAGCTCATTGTTTGGCCAATATGTTCAAATTTTCGAGAATTTGGAAGGAATTTTGATTTTTTGTTTTTTTTTTTTTTTTTTTTGGATGATCATGAATTAAGCTCTTTTCGCTTAAGGAAAATAATTTAGGAGATATGAGCAAAATAATTTTTTCATAATAAAATTTCGAATTTTTTAGAATTTTGAGTGTAATTTCGAAATTTCTCGGGATGATCCTTTTCGCTCCAGGGCGCATAATTTAGGAAATATGAAAAACAAATCATATCAAAATTTCGAAAAATTTTCAGCGAGGTATACAGCCAATGCATAATTTTTCTTCAATATTGAGCAGCCTGTACAATTTAACTCCGAGCTATTTTGCATACTCACTAAGCCACCGTGGTGCAATGGTTAGCATGCCCGCCTTGCATCCACAAGGTCGTGGGTTCGATTCCTGCTTCGACCGAACACCAAAAAGTTTTTCATCGGTGGATTATCCCACTTCAGTAATGCTGGTGACATTTCTGAGGGTTTAAAAGCTTCTCTAAGTGGTTTCACTGCAATGTGGAACGCCGTTCGGACTCGGCTATAAAAAGGAGGTCCCTTGTCATTGAGCTTAACATGGAATCGGGCAGCACTTAGTGATAAGAGAGAAGTTCACCAATGTGGTATCACAATGGACTGAATAGTCTAAGTGAGCCTGATACATCGGGCTGCCACCTAACCTAACCTAACCTATACTCACTAAAGGGAATTTCAATGCCACCTAAGGAAATGGGCTTAGCTGTGGAAATTTTGCAGTCTTTACAGGATTTACCTCTAGACCATTCTCCCTCGTCCATTTCTCAGTCATCCGGAAAGCACTCTGTATAATATATCTAATTGTATATGGTTCATTTTTATCCGTTCATTTTCTAAGGAAACTAGTAAGTTGTTTATAGCAACATTCCAAAGAAGAACTCCTCCCTGGGGTGATAAAACTCCTCCTTGGGGAGTGCATCTCGTCACATTGCTTTTGATGTTTGCTTGCCATAGTGTGGCAAAAATACGTCTCTTCGTTAGAAGTTCGTCTATCAGCCTCAGTATCTCTTGATCAACAGTTGACAATGCATTTATTATACCCTCCACCATAGGATGGTCATTCTTTGTCATTCCGTTTGTAACACATCGAAATATTGCTCTAAGACCCTATAAAGTATATATATTTTGGTTCGTGGTGAAATTCTGAGTCGATCTAAGCATGTCCGTCCGTCTGTTGAAATCACGCTAACTTCCGAACGAAACAAGCTTTCGACTTGAAATTTGGCACAAGTAGTTGTTATTGATGTAGGTCGGATGGTCGGTCCACTTTTACGTATAGCCCCCATATAAACGGACCCCCAGATTTGGCTTGCGGAGCCTCTAAGAGTAGCACATTTTATCCAATCTCGCTGAAATTTGGTACATGGTGTAAGTATATGGTCTCTAGCAACCATGCAAAAATTGGTCCATATCGATCCATAATTATATAAACCGATCCCCAGATTTGGTTTGCGGATCCTCTAAGAGAAGCAAATTCCATCCGATCCGGCTGAAATTTGGTACATGGTATTAGTATATTGGTACATTGGTCCATATCGGTCCATAATTATATATAGCCCCCATATAAACCGATCTCCAGATATGATCTGCGGAGCCTCTTGGAGGAGCAAAATTCATCCGATCCGGTTGGAATTTGGAACGTGGTGTTAGTATATGGCCGCTATTAACCATGCCAAAATTGATCCATATCGCTCTATAGCTATATATAGCCGATCCCCAATCACACAAAAATTGGTCCATATCGGTTCATAATCATGGTTGCCACTCGAGCCAAAAATATTCTACCAAAATTTTATTTCTATAGAAAATTTTGTCCAAATTTTATTTCTATAGAAAGTTTTGTCAAAATTTTATTTCTATAGAAAATTTTGTCAAAATTTTATTCCTATAGAAAATTTTGTCAAATTTTATTTCTATAGAAAATTTTGGCAAAATATAAAATTGTGTCAAAATTTTATTTCTATAGAGAATGTTGGCAAAATCTTATTTCTAAAGAAACTTTTGTCAACATTTTATTTCTATAGAAAATTTTGTCAAATTTTATTGCTATAGAAAATGTTGTCAAAATTTTATTTCTATAGAAAATTTCATCAGCCTTTCTTAGTTTAGTATGTACCACGTATGGACTACCTTGCAATTTAGAAGACGGTGTTAGGAAGTTTTAAGATACCTTGCCATCGGCAAGTGTTACCGCAACCCAAGTAATTCGATTGTGGATGACAGTCTTCAGTAGACGTTTTTACGCAATCCATGGTGGAGGGTACATAAGCTTCGGCCTGGCCGAACTTACGGCCGTTTATACTTGTTTTGGAACTCTGATGGACGTTATTGAATGTCCCTTCGATGTCTAGGAAAGCTACAATTGTATATTCGTTGACAGATAGTAGTAGATTTACCCTTCGAGGTTTACTGTGCCAATAAATTTTGTAATTGAATTACAAAATTAAAGTGATAAACAACAGAGGGTTCCTCGGTTTAAGGTTAAAGTGTCAGCCCGATTCAGTTTCAGGCTCACTTAGACTATTCAGTCCATTGTGATGTCAGTCTAAAAATACCGAAATACTTTCCAATAACAACCGATCCAACGAAAATGGAATTTTTCACCGAAAAAAGGTTGAAGAAACTAAATCTGCCCACCGGTTTCAAAAATTCTCTATTTCAGAAATTTCGTTAAAAAAAAGTTGATTTTGACATAATTTCCAAATTCTGCAGCAGCATCATAGCCAAAGAACGACATCCTCTATGGCAAGTCCAAGAGGTAATACATTGAATCTGATCTGATTTTTAGGATTTGACCTAAATAACATACAATTTGCGAAGACATTGGTTTAGTTGTTGAAACACTTCTTCTCTTCAAAAATTAGTCTTATCTGGACGATTAAATTATTTTTCTGTTTTTTTGCAAAATTGTATTTTTGGCTTTCTATATCTTATCTATTTCGTTTATTTTATACAATGAAATCATGTAATGGAATTATATTGATGTTGTAGACATGGAATTATTCTATAATGTGATAAGAATCAAATAAGATAAGGAAAATTTAATTACTAATCTTATCTACTGGCAAAAAAATATATATTTAAATGCATTTATATATTGACACATATGGTCTACGAAAGCATATGGGGCAAACTTAATGTTTTAATGTAAATTTATTAATAAAATATATTGTCAAATTAACAAAGTTTACCATCCACGGTAACCATAAGGGTATGGAATTATTTACCAATATTTGAATCTACAACATTTAAAAAAAATCGTTATAGTACACATAGTTTAGGAGATATGAGCAACATATTTTTTCATATTAAAATTTCCAATTTTTCAGAATTTGGGTGGAATTTTGGAGTTTCTAGGCTTGATCACAAGTTAATTCACTGAATTTGAATCACTTCTTAAGGTGTGATCCGAATTCAGTGTTTTAGTGTTTTGTGATATTTTGATAAATAAACAATTTTTTTTTATGATTTTTAATCCATTCTAATGCTTGTCTGAAACGCTTGACCTCAAATATTTTAAAAATTTCGCAATTGTTTTAGAAGGAATTTACCATTTTTTTCGACAAAATTTAAAAAATGTTTACCATTTTATTAATCTTTACACTGTTTTTACCCTATTTGAAACAAAAAAAATTTTAATTACTAATATGAAAATAGTGAGTTATAAAAATTAAATTAAAATGACTTCCTGAGTAGTTAAAATAAAGAACATCTTTGGAAGGACATTTTAGGAAGTGATTTTAAAGTTGTGCCTATGGAAGTACTTCCAATTTTTTTTTTTTGCTGGGAGAGTAATTGATGCACGTCTTCGGTAACGGATAATAGTTTGAAAGATCTACCAAAACGCCAAAAATTCTACCATTCTAAAAAATGAGGTAACCGTGTTACCCAGTAGCAGCGTTGCCAATTTAGCTTTTTTCCCGCTAGATTTGGCTTTTTTTTGAAGACGTTTAGCGGGAAAAAATGCATTTAGCTTTTAGCTTTTTTCTTGCTTTTTTTCATGAGCCTTTTAGCTATTTTTGGCTTTTTTTATTTTCGACATGTTCCTATTGAAATATGGATAAAACTTCGTTTTTATCTAAGCCTTGCTGTCAGAATAAGGTTTTCCACATATTTCAATTCCTTATATAAACTGTCAGTAAATTATTAGGAATATTAGCATTTGACTCGTTTATCCTTTTTATGTTATTATAATATTCTAAAGTTATTATGATATTACTAAATTAAAATAGTAGATGTGAATTGCTTGGTACATTGAAAAAATATTGTGGTGAGGCCAAAGATTTCATTTCCTTAAAATACGAACGCGAATTTTGGTTATAATAGCATTTGTGAATTTATCTTATATAAACTGTTTTCCTTGTCCAATAGCCGATAAATTCTTTGTGTCCTTATAGTTAAGTGATTCAACTTAAAAATGGGTATCTTTTCATGAAAGAAGGCTAGGGTCAATTCTAAAAAATTCTTAAAATTAATGAAATAGTCTTTAAATTTGTGGAGTTTTTGTATCTTGACCACAAACCAAAATAGCGTTCACAAATAGAAGAGGTTTTTCAACATTTTATTTTAAAAACGTATACATAGAATAATTTCTACTTAAAGTCAAGTCTGAATTTGGAAATTTAAGTTGTCGTTAGCACGTTTTTAAAGCACTGTGATAGCTCATGAAGAAAAAGCTGAAAAAAACGAATATTTAAATTCAAATTGGACTCGGAATCAATACCAAAATCATTAGTGTACAAAATCTTTGGAACCGAATATAGAAATAATTAAGGAAATAAAGTTTTGAATGTGGTATTATTTTTTTAACATCAAAAAATGCAATGAAAAAATTCGTAGTGATAGGATCAAAACAAATCTGCTATATACTAATTGAATGGATTTATATTTACGAAAATTGGACAACAATAGGTTTGTATGGGAAATTTTCGAATAAAAGTTATTCAATATAAACTTGCAAGACAGTTAGAATGGGCTTTATTCTCTTGGGTAAAATTAGGAGAAGTGTTCACGTTCACGAATTTATCATTAATTCAGTTAAAACGAAATATATTGATATTTTCTAATGCAGTTCTATGTGACATTATGCAATATATCGCACATTGGACTTGTTGATGATTAACCAGCTGGCAATTGCAAGTTTACTGGGAAAAATGTTTTTACTAGGAAATATAAACGAAGGACTTCCAGTAAAAATTTGTGATAGTAATGAAAATGTATCGAGTACGCAAACAGAGCTAATATGACTTAAATTTTCTTACAGTCTCACAGAAATTGAATTAAAATGAATATAATTAAAATAATATGCATTTTAAATGAAATAAAGCCTTTAAGTTTGTTAAATTACAATCAAAAATGTGACTTTTGATACAAAAAATTTTAGCTTTTTTTCTAGCTATTTTTTAAAATTTTTTAGCTTTTTTTGGCTAGTTTTTTGGACAAATCTAGCGGTTTTTTGTGAAACAATTCTGGCAACGCTGCCCAGTAGGCTTATAGAACCTTAATTTAAAATCGAAAAAGTAAATCGAAATATCTTCCACAGTTTTATATTCCTACACCCATTGAAATATATCCTATTTATATAAGGTGAATGTTAATTTAATAATTTAATATAAATTTATAATATACAAAAATAGCTAACACATTTACCATCACCATAAAATCCCTCCTACATAATTGATTTTTCATTCATTTGCTCTTTTTTTGTCAGGCCCTACAAACCACACGTGGTCATTAGAAAATTATATAGTATTCTAATGTTTTGTTGTTGTTGAGTTTATGTCATCTATATCTCGCTCAATCTCTCTCTCTCTCTTCTTCTCTTAACATACATATTTATGTAAGTATATGTGCATACATAATCTGTTGGGTAAACAACAACAAACAAGCATCCCCGCTATCATCAAAACAAAAGCAGAATCACTAGAGACGTCATCATCACAATTACTGCTGTTACTGCGGTGTTGTTGTCGTTGCTGTTGTTGTTACTATCGTCATCATCGCTATTTACTCCACATCAACTATCTAAGCTCGAATGTGTTTTAGATATCAACAAGTGGCATACAACAACAACACCACCAACACACTTTTACTGTACACCAGATACATTCTCCAGATGTTTGTAAATGTTCTCTATATGTAGCAATTCCGTACAGCCATACATAATAACAACAAGAATGTATGAGATTTGCGTATAGAACATACATTCTATGCATCTTCGTCATTATTCGGAAAATTCCTAATCTAATTCTAAAACGTGGCGCAATTTTGTTTTTTTTTTCGAATTTATGTTGATGTCATGACTATGGAATTTTTGAGATTTATTGCAGTAAAATTAAGTGAAATAGCGCTAGTCGTAGTCATATAAATGGCCTTCGAAACCGAAAGGTCATATAGCATAGTTTAGCACCACAGTCCACCCCACCTTATATTATGCGGCACCTGTAGCAGGTTCTTGTACAATAGAATTGTAAAACATTTAGGAAAAAGAGAATATAGGTTAGGATTATTTGACTCTTATTTTTTAAAAGTAAATCGCATAGCAAAGCTTGCTCTTCCAAGGCTTCGTAAGGCTAATCAGGGTATCGGTTTATATAAACAAATCTGGGGGTCGGTTTATAGGGTCCGTTTGTAATACCATCCTACCTACATCCATAACAACTACTGCAATACTACAGCAAAAAAAAGCATGCCTGTTCCAAAGATTTTATCTTTACTTTAAAAATTTTGGTATTGATTCCGAACCAAAGAAGCGTAGAATACAAGTAAGGATACTTTTATGTTAAGACAAAATAGTCTTTTAAGTTTAGGTTTTGTGTTCTTGTTTCTAGGAAGCAAATTTTAGTTTTTCGTTTTTTCAGCTTTTTTTCTTCATATGCTATCAAAGTCCTTTACAAACGAGTTAACGACAACTTTATTTTCCAAATTCCAGACTCGATTTCCAGTAGAAATTTTGCTATGTTTCAAGTAAAAAACGTCTTTAAAATAAAGCGTTGAAAAACATGTCCTACTTTTGAACGATTTTTTGCTTTGTAGTCAAGATGCAAAAAGGCAACAAATTTAAAGACAATTTCATTAATTTTAAATAATTTTTCTGAATTTTTAAAGTCAAGTTGACCTTACCCCAAAAATTATATTAGAGAAATGCGTCTTTTATGCAAAGCAAAATTTGCATTCGTATTTTAAGAACATGAAATCTTTGGCCTCACGACAATATTTTTTTTTCAGTGTACAATACAAAGTTTCAAATCGATAGCTAGTTTCGTTGGGAAGTTAGCGTGATTTAAACAGACGGATGGACGGACATCGCTAGATCGACTCAGAATATACTTTATTGGGTCTGAGCTAGAGATGTGTACGTGACACGAAATAGTCGTTACTCACGAAAATTTTCGTGACTCACGCGTGAGCTATGAGTCACGCTCTTGGCAATAGTGTAAGCGTGCGTGAGCGTGATTAACAAACCAAAATGTCGTGCGGGAGCGTTAGTCACGAAAATAATGTCTTCGCGCGAGTAACAAATTACGCTCACGAAAAAAATCCAGCACACCAACATAAAACGCTTAAGAGTTAAATTCATTTACAATTTTAGTGACACCTGGGATGTTAAGAGTGTAATAACGATCACGATTTTAACAATGCTCATGCTTTCAGCCAAGTCGCTAAAGTACATTACTCATAAAATTATTCGTGAGTCACAACATTTTTCGATCTTTTCACGATATTTTTAGTGAGTCACGACATTTTCGTGCGTGAGAACAAATTTTCTCTTCGTGAGCGTGAGTCCTACCAAGCAATATCGTGCGAGAGTGTGAGTGGGTGTGCGTGAGTAAACTATTACTCACGATTGCCACAGTTGGTAGAATTCTACCAAAACTGGTAGATTTTTTAATGTTTAGTAGATTGGTAGAATTTTTGATGTTTTGGTAGATTTTGCAAAATATTACTCTTCAACTGAGAGGTACTTCACACATTTTCTATTAATACAATTTTCCATAGAAATAAAATGTTGACAAAATTTTCTATAGAAATAAAATGTTGACGAAATTTTCTATAAAAATAAAATGTTTACAAAATTTCCTATCGAAATAAAATTTAGAAAAATTTCCTATAGAAATAAAATTTTGATAAAATTTTCTATAGAAATAACATTTTGACAAAATTGTCTATAAAAATAATATTTTGCAAAAATTTTCTATAAAAATAATATTTTGCCAAAATTTTCTATAGAAATAAAATTTTGACAAAATTTTCTATTCATATAAAATTTTGGATAAAAATAAAATATTGACAAAATTTCCTATAGAAATAAAATTTTGAAAAAATGTTCTATAGAAATAATATTTTATAATGAAATGATTAGTCAAGCTCGAGGTCTTTATGTTTTTATTTATTTATTTATTTGTCGATATTTCGCCTTAATATGTAAGGCATTTTCAAGACAACCTATCAAAATAACATAAAACAAATACGTAATAAGACAAGCATGTTTACATTCTTTTACATTGAATTCTCTTTTTTCACTTACATTAACAATAGTACAAAAAACACAAACAAAACTTAAAGTTTATTTATCAACCTGTTCGGTCTCCGTTTGTTTTGTCACTGACGTCTTCTATGCGTTATTGGACTTTGTTCATTCGTTGAACCAACAAGCGATAGTTGCTTTTTGACAAAATTTTCTATAGAAATAATATTTTGACAACATTTTCTATAAAAATAAAATTTTGACTAAATTTTCTATAAAAATAATATTTTGCCAAAATTTTCTATAGAAATAAAATTTTGACAAAATTTTATAAAGAAATATAATTTTTAAAAATTTTCTATAGGAATAAAATTTTGACAAAATTTTCTATAGAAATAAAATTTTGACAAAATTTTCTATACAAATAAAAATTGGACAAAATTTTCTATAGAAATAATATTTTGACAAAATTTTCTATAAAAATAATATTTTGAAAAAAAAAAATTCTATATAAATAAAATTTTGACAAGATTAACTATAGAAATAAAGTTTTGACAAAAGTTTCAATAGATATAAAATGTTGACAAAATTTTCTGTAGAAATAAAATGTTGACAAAATTTTCTATAGAAATAAAATTTTGACAAAATTTTCGATAGAAATAAAATTTTGACAAAATTTTCTATAGAAATAAAATTTTGACAAAATTTTCTATAGAAATAAAATGTTGACAAAATTTTCTATAGAAATAAAATTTTGACAAAATTTTCTATAGAAATAAAATGTTGACAAAATTTTCTATAGAAATAAAATTTTGACAAAATTTTCTATACAAATAAAAATTGGACAAACTTTTCTATAGAAATAATATTTTGCCAAAACTTTCTATAAAAATAATATTTTGACAAAATTTTCTATAGAAATAAAATTTTGACAAAATTTCCTATATAAATAAAATTTTGACAAAATTTTCTATAAAAATAAAATTTTGACAAAATTTTCTCTAGAAATAAAATTTTGACAAAATTTTCTATAGAAATAATATTTTGCCAAAATTTTCTATAGAAATAAAATTTTGACAAAATTTTCTATAGAAATATAATTTTGACAAAATTTTCTATAGGAATAAAATTTTGACAACATTTTCTATAGAAATAAAATTTTGACAAAATTTTCTATACAAATAAAATGTTGACAAAATTTTCTATACAAATAAAAATTGGACAAAATTTTCTATAGAAATAATATTTTGACAAAATTTTCTATAGAAATAAAATTTTGACAAGATTTTCTATAGAAATAAAATTTTGACAAAATTTTCTATAGAAATAAAATTTTGATAAAATTTTCTATAGAAATAAAATTTTGACAAAATTTTCTATAGACATAAAATTTTGAATTATGTATAGAAATAAAATTTTGAAAAAAAATCTATAGAAATAAAATTTTGACAAAATTTTCTATAGAAAAAAATTTGCCCAATTTTTCTATAGAAATAAAATTTCGACAAAATTTTCTATAGAAATAAAAATTTGCCAAAAATTTGTATAGAAATAAAATGTTGACAAAATTTTCTATGGAAATAAAGTTTTGAAAAAATTTTCTATACAAATAAAATTTTGACAAAATTTTCTTCACAAATAAAATTTTGACAAAATTTTTCTATAGAAATAAAATTTTGACAAAATTTTTTATAGAAATAAAATTTTGACAAAATTTTCTAAAGAAATAAAATTTTGACAAAATTTTCTATAGAAATAAAATTTCCTATAGAGATAAAATTTTGTGAAAATTTATCTAGAGCAATAAAATGTTGACAAAATGTTCTATAGAAATAAAATGTTGACAAATTTTTCTATACAAATAAAAATTGGACAAAATTTTCTATAGAAATAATATTTTGACAAAACTTTCTATAAAAATAATATTTTGACAAAATTTTCTATATAAATAAAATTTTGACAAAATTTTCTATAGAAATAAAATTTTGACAAAATTTTCTATAAAAATAAAATTTTGACAAAATTTTGTGTAAAAGTAAAATTTTGACAAAATTTTCTATAGAAATAATATTTTGCCAAAATTTTCTATAGAAATAAAATTTTGACAAAATTTTCTATAGAAATATAATTTTGACAAAATTTTCTATAGGAATAAAATTTTGACAACATTTTCTATAGAAATAAAATTTTGACAAAATTTTCTATACAAATAAAATGTTGACAAAATTTTCTATACAAATAAAAATTGGACAAAATTTTCTATAGAAATAATATTTTGACAAAATTTTCTATAGAAATAAAATTTTGACAAAATTTTCTATAGAAATAAAATTTTGATAAAATTTTGACAAAATTTTCTATAGACATAAAATTTTGAATTATGTATAGAAATAAAATTTTGAATTTTGAAGAAAAAAAATCTATAGAAATAAAATTTTGACAAAATTTTCTATAGAAAAAAAATTTGCCCAATTTTTCTATAGAAATAAAATTTTGACAAAATTTTCTATAGAAATAAAAATTTGCCAAAAATTTGTATAGAAATAAAATGTTGACATATTTTTTATAGAAATAAAATTGTGACAAAATTTTCTATAGAAATAAAAATTTGCCAACTTTTTCTATAGAAATAAAAATTTGCCAAATTTTTCTACAGAAATAAAATGTTGACAAAATTTTTTATAGAAATAAAATTTTGCCAAACATTTTTATAGAAATAAAATTTTGCCAAACATTTTTATAGAAATAAAATGTTGACAAAATTTTCTATAGAAACAAAGTTTTGAAAAAGTTTTCTATAAAAATAAAATTTTTGACAAAATTTTCTATACAAATAAAATTTTGACAAAATTTTCTATACAAATAAAATTTTGACAATATTTTCTATAGAAATAAAAATTTGATAAAATTTTCTATAGAAATAAAATTTTGTGAAAATTTATCTATAGAAATAAAATGTTGACAAATTTATATATAGAAACAAAATGTTGACAAAATTTTCTATAGAAATAAAATTTTCTATAGAGATAAAATTTTGTGAAAATTTATCTATAGAAATAAAATTTTGAAAAAAAAAAATCTATAGAAATAAAATTTTGACAAAAATTTCTATAGAAATAAAATTTTGACAAAATTTTCTATAGAAATAAAATGGTGACAAATTTTTCTATAAAAAAAATTAGTAAAATAAGATGGTAGGTTTTTGGTAAAATTTTCTCCAAATTTTGGTAGAATATTTTTTTTTGGCTCGATTAGTAACCGTGGGTCGGAGACTAAAATTTCGATGTATTACAAAATTTTGTATGCAATCGTTAAGGTAACATAATCTTTAATATTGATTAATATTTTTTGCAATTTAGTTAATTTATCACTTCAAATGCTCCGGTATTGCATAAATGATTCCCATTTCCATATGATAACATAATTGCATAAAAACCATCCATCCATAACAGTAATAACTATTATTTACTATTGCAACAGGAAATTTTATGAATGAATTTCATTCTTCAAAATAAAATATAGTATGTATATATGCATATATATTATTACCCTTTCAAAAGAATCGGTGTGTGTGTTTGCCTATACATGTGTAGATTATGTATAGTGTTTGATATCTAAATTTCTAATAAATAAAATTTAGTTATAATCTATTCATTTGTTGTTGCACACAAAGCATATACATATAATAGCAGATATATGTGTATTTATGTAGTACATAACAATAGGAAATTTTATGCAACAGGCTTCCTCCATAAGGATAACATAGAAATCAGTCAGAGCCACAACAACTCCAAAAAATTGTAGTAATACAACAATAATAGTAAAAGGCAAGAACAACAAGATATTTTATTTTATGCCCCACTCTATGTTCGCACACGAAATACAAATTATATTGGGGCGTATGAAGGAAATTGATATGGTTTTGTAACTTACATTTTCATTTAATTTTATTTTATATTATTTTTATTTAATTTGATTTAGTTTTATTTAATTTAGTAAAAATTTCAATAATTAAAATTAAATAAAATTATTTTTTTTAACCATATTATGTATTGATATTTTTAACACAAAATATATCTTTGCAATACTCCCTTATATACAACCTATACTACAGTCACAGCTTTACATTTTAGTTTTTGGTGTAACAACCAAACTCATTCATTCATCCATCTATCCAGGGCCCCATCCTCGATGGCAAAGGGTTGAATGTTGGTGCTTTATTTAGATTCTATGCTGGTCGTATTATACACCCAGAGATATTGTCTGTGGCCTGATGGTGGTGCAGCAGCAGCAACATGTATACAACATGCAACCAAATTGTCAGCTGGTTTAGAAGTCGGAATACTATATTCAGTCTATCTAACCGTCTGTCCCTGACATTTGTACCACTTGTTTAGATGTTTGTGTCTGTCTGTCTGTTGGTGTGTGTGTTTGTGTTTTATATGGGAAATAAATAAAAATAACAAAAATCCTCTATGGTGGCTGTTGCAGCTGCTTCTTCTGCCTTATGGAGTTGGTGTGTGACTGAGTAAGTAGCTAAATGGCTGACTGGATGGCTGCCTGACTAAATTGAATTTCCGAATTCAATGAATGAATGAATAAACGACTGAATGAATTGTAAATAGTTTGTTGGTATTAGATTTAATAGTTTTTTATTTAGATTGTGTATTGTGTAGAGCTCTTTTATTGGGCAATGGGTGTATTGTAGGATGTGTGTGTGTGTGTGTTTGATGCAGGGTATGCAATTTTGGTTTTTGGCAGTAACGATGTGTGTGTGTGTGTATGTGGATGGCAGCCTGTTGCACACACTGTTTGCCTTGATCGAACATATACAAATGCACACTTATAGACTTCGGCTTTTTAGATCCATTTATTCATTCAAATGAATACAGCTGATGATTTGTAGAGATACACAGCACCAGATAGAATCTAACAACCATAGACATTTAAATGTACTATCTATGTGGATGAACGTTGCTTTACGAACATTCGTCTAAACTTCTATAGATTTATTTAAATTTATTGCCGATTTGTTTTTTGTTCGTTCAGCTACATTAAGTCCTGCAGGAATTTCGGTCGTCGGTATGTGTATGTGTGGGTGTGTTACCATTAGAACCTATCTGTTGAATCACTAAAAGGACCCAGCAAAAACTCTCATTACCCGGTAATCTTGTATGTAAGCCTGTTTAAAAATTAATAACCACTTATTAGTTGTCATCGCTACGGATTACATTTACATACGCATGTCCTAGGAGGAAAGTACTTCTCCCCAGGCATACCTTTGACCATGAAATAATTAGTGCTTTTAAAGCATATAATCACCTAATATGTAATCACTTATTCGTTGATATACCAAAGTTTACAAAATAACCTCTTATTATCTCAGGCAACCAAATCTCGAAAATATTGACTTCTCTAGCCGATTACAATGAATCAAAATATGGCGAGTAATGCTGTAATATGAACATTACTTGAATAGAAACGAATATTGTAGAAATAAACAAGTATATACGGCCGTAAGTTCGGCCAAGCCGAATCTTATGTACCCTCCACGATGGATTGCGTAGAAACTTCTACGAAAGACTGTCATCCACAATCGAATTACTTGGGTTGTGGTATCGTAAAACTTCTTAACATCGTTTTCTAAATTGTGAATTAGTCCATACGTGGTAGAGAGCCAGAATTGAAATATGGGGGTCGCTTATATGGGGGCTATATACAATTATGAACTTTATATGGACCAATTTTTTGTGATTGGGGATCGATTTATCTGAGGACCGATATGGACCGATATGGCATGGTTGTTAACGGCCATATACTAGCACAATGTACCAAATTTCATCTGACTCGGATGCAATTTGCTCCTCCATGAGGCTCCAAAACCCAATCTCGGGATCGAGGCTATATATGATTATGGACTGATATGGACCACTTTTGGCATACTACCACCACGTACCAAATTTCAACCAGATCGGATGAATTTTGTTTCTCCAAAAGGCACCGGAGGTCAAATCTGGGGATCGGTTTATATGGGGACTATATCTAATTATGGACTGATATGAACCAATTCCTGCATGGTTGTTGGATAACATATACTAACATCACGTACCAAATTTCAACCGAATCGGATGAATTTTGGTCTTCCAAGAGCCTCCGGAGGTCAAATCTGGTAACCGGTTTATATGGTTATATATATAATTATGGACCGATTTCGACCAATTTTTGCATGGTTATTAGAGACCATACACTAACACCATGTACCAAATTTCAGCCGGATCGGATGAAATTTGCTTCTCTTAGAGGCTCCGCAAGCCAATCTGAGGATCGGTTTATATGGAACTATATATAATTATGGACCGATGTGGACCAATTTTTACATGGTTGTTAGGTCATATGCTGACACCATGTACCAAATTTCAGCCGGATCGGATGAAATTTCCTTCTCTTAGAGTCCCCGCAAACCAAATTTGGGGGTTCGTTTATATGGGGGCTATACGTACTGAATAACAACACAACAACGTTTATATGGGGGCTATACGTAAAAGTGGGCCGATATGGCCCATTTACAATACCATCCGACCTACATATATATACTTTATGGGGTCTTAGAGCAATATTTCGATGTGTTACAAACAAAAGTTAATATACCCCCATCCTATGGTGGAGGGTATAATAAAAATGTAACAAATCATCTAAATAAGATTACAGGCAAATTATTTTCACAGTTAAAATATAAATAAATGTTGTCGTTTAAGGGAGTTAGATTCACATTATGTTCGAAATCTACTAAAAGTGAATTTTATATATCCTTTTTATAAGGCAAATGGCAGTTGAAGTCGATTTTGAAAGTGTGAAGTCGATTTTGAAAGTGTAATGTGAATGAGGTATAATAAAGCATTTATTTAAAATGGTAATATCATTAATTTAAAACACAATTATTATGAAATATTCGTGAAGAATATTCCTTAACGGAAAAAATCTTCAGAATTACCGTTACATAACATATTCTTTTTGAGTTTTTTTTTTATTTTATTTATTTATAGTTGATACTTTTTTTAAGTAAATGCTCAATTATGTGAATAATTATACCTTATGGCACCGTCATTTATTATATTTTATTAAGTCATTAACGGTCAAATGCATTACATTTTGAGAATATCAATTCAAAAATTACCGAGAAGTATTTATTATTGCCATTACAAGTTAGTCATTATAACTCACCGCAATGTAATGCAATGTGTAATGACAGCTTTACTCCTGGTAATATAACTTGTAATGAGATGTGGTTACCTAGTTTTTGCTGGGGACTTTTCTATCTTCGAATCGACAATAAATGTCAGTTTAGCTTCATTACATCTACATCATGTCCCAATTATTTTTGTTCTTACTCTATTTGGTTTTCCATTGAAATTCTAAACGTTTCACAGGAAATTGCATTTGGGCTTTATTGTTTGAAATTTCTACGTGCCGGTCTGCAATGAATGGATTATCGTATTTTTATTATTTGGAAGTAAATTGAAAGGCTAATATTAATCTATTAACAAATAAAATATGTACACTCAAAAAAAAGTTTACTTGGATCCACAAATTTTGACCTTCCTTTAAGGATTTTGGTATTGATTCTGAGCCAAAGATGCGGGTTCTTTAAAATATTAATCTATAAAATTAATATTAGGATACAGATCTCATTTATCGAATTTTCATTCTATTTTTCCGGTATATTAATAAAGATATTCACGTACAAACAAATGTCCGTTTAAAAATCCAAATTACGACGGATACTTCGAAGTAAAAAATATTTTCTTAATTCCAAAAAAAAAGCTTTAAACCAAAGATGCTAAATGCTCAAAATAAGTCTTAGCCTATAGTTGAAGAGTTTTTATCTTAAATCTAAAGACTCAATATTTCAGTTAATTTAAGGACGATTTCTTTAAATCAAAAATGTTGTTCATTACTTTACGGAGAAATTGCCTTAGTTTAAAGACATGCAACTTTAACGAAGGGACGCAAATTTTCAAAATGTGTGTCCAAAATTTAATGAAAAAATTGTTTGTTTAATTAAAATTTCATTATTTTAAAGAAATTTATCCTTAGGTTAGGTTAGGTGGCAGCCCGATGTATCAGGCTCACTTAGACTATTCAGTCCATTGTGATACCACATTGGTAAACTTCTCTCTTATCACTGAGTGCAGCCCGATTCCAAGTTAAGCTCACTGACAAGGGACCTCCTTTTTATAGCCGAGTACGAACGGCGTTCCGCATTGCAGTGAAACCAATTAGACCTTGAGTATGCAAGGCGGGCATGCTGATCATTGCACCACGGTGGCTCCCAAATTTGTCCTTAATAGTGTGTAAATTGCGCATCCTAAAATTGAGGTTGCGTAATCTTAAATATCACTTAAATATTTTTTTCAGTGTATAATCTACTTGGCTTTAATAATTCTAAAAAAATCTTCAAAATAAATGAAATCGTCTTTAAGTTTGATGACTTTTTTCATCTTGACTAAATATTTTATTTCAAAGACCCTTTTTTACTTGAAACAAAGAATGAATTCTACTTTAAGTCAATTCTGAATTTGGAAATTTATGTTGTGGATGACACATTTTTTAAGGACATTGATAGCACACGTAGAAAAAAGCCAAAAAACGAATAATTTAAAACTTGTTTTTTAGAATCGAAAATGAAGTACGCAAAACTCAAATAAAATTAATTTTTCGTTCTGTATTAATATTGAAAATTATTTGTCATTACATATTTATTACAACATAACATATCACATTAATATAAAATACAAATTAATTTTTTCCTTTCTTTTTTATTTCAGGTAAGCATTACAAAAATGTAGGGCAAGTATATATAGGTTTTAAGGAAATTCAATTTCAATTTCAATTTATATATATTCATCTTTATTTACCATTTGTTCAGACAATATTTACAGGGTTACGAGATTTTATATAATATATTACAGCGAGTGAGACTTTAATACAAGTTTAGGTTTCTGTTTTATTGGATGTAATGTTCGTAAAGGAAATTCAAATCAGTTAGAACAACAAAGAGAACTTGAATAAAGATTTTTTAATGAATTTTTTTATAGCAACCAAACTTTGGTTCTATATATTAGCATTTGGTAATATTCATATTTTATTGATTAAACGAACAAATAAATAAGAGAAATGATTGGAATATGATTCACACAACTGAGAATAATGTATCTCATTTTCGTGGTAAAATTCTAACCTACCTTTTTCTCTGAGTGTGTGACAGTCCCAATGAGATAATCTATGGTAGATCAAAAAACAGATTAAATACCTAAATGAGCCACATTAGTTCTCGATCGGTTTATACAGAGAAGTCTATAAATACTTATGAGCCCAATTTCTAGCGAATCAGATTAAATTTGCCCCTCCAGGCTCATGAAATAGTATCTGGGGTGCGGTTTATATGGGGCAATGTAATAATGAACCGATTTCGACCACATTTTTCAAGGTTATTAGAAAGAGAGATGGCACGTACCAACTTTTAAGCTTTTAGATGAAATGTGCTTTCCAAGAGGCTCCGGAGTCAAATCTGGTCGGTCTATATGGGAGCTTAATTGCAATACGATCCGACCTCCATCAAAAACAGCTACTTGTGCCAAATATCCAGTCCATAATTCGAAAGTTTGCGTGACGAATGGCTTCAGAATTTCACACTTTCAGTGTAGAAAAAAAATTTGGCAATTTTTTCTAGAGAAATAAAATTTCGGCAAAATGTTCTTTAGAAATAAAATTTGGTAAAAGTTTCTATTGAAATAAAATGTTGGCAAAATTTTCTATAGAAATAAAATTTGGTAAAATTTTCTATTGAAATAAAATGTTGGCAAAATTTTCTATAGAAATAAAATTTGGTAAAATTTTCTATAGAAATAAAATTTGGTAAAATTTTTATTGAAATAAAATTTTGGCAAAATTTTCCATAGAAATAAAATTTTGGTACAATTTTCTATAGAAATACAATTTTGGTACAATTTTCTATAGAAATAAAATTTTGACAAAATATTCTATACAAATAACAATTTAGTAAAATTTTCTATAGAAATACAATTTTGGTAAAATTTTCTATAGAAATAAAATTTTAGCAAAATTTTCTGTAGAAATAAATTGTTGGCAAAATTTTCTAAAGAAATAAAATTTTGACAAAATTTTCTATAGAAATAAAATTTTGGCAAAATTTTCTATAGAAATACAATATTATTAAAATATTCTATAGAAATAAAATTATGCAAAAATTTAAAAAAAAAATCTATAGAAATAAATCTATAGAAATAAAATTTTGGCAAAATTTTCCATTGAAATAAAATTTTGGAAAATTTTCTATTGAAATAAAATCATGGCAAAATTATCTATAGAAATAAAATTTTAGCAAAATTTTCTACAGACATAAAATGTTGCTAAAATTTTCTACCATATAGAAATAAAATGTTGGCAAAATGTTCTATAGAAATAACATTTTGGTAAAATTTGCTATAAAAACACATTTTTGGCAAAATTTTTTATAAAAAAACTTTTGGCAAAATTTTCTGTAGAAATAAAATTTTTTGACAAAATTTTCTATTGAAATAAAATTTTGGCAAAATTTTCTATTAAAAAAAAATTTGGCAAAATTTTCTATTGAAATAAAATTTTGGTAAAATTTTCTATTGAAATAAAATCATGGCAAAATTCTCTATAGAAATAAATTTTAGCAAAATTTTCTACCATATTGAAATAAAATTTTGGCAAAATGTTCTATAGAAATAACATTTTGGTAAAATTTTCTATAAAAATAAATTTTTGGCAAAATTTTCTATAAAAATAAATTTTTGGCAACATTTTCTATAGAAATAAAATTTTGACAAGATTTTCTATTGAAATAAAATTTTGGCAAAATTATCTATAGAAATAAAATTTTGGCAAAATTTTCTATAGAAATACAATATTATTAAAATATAGAAATAAAATTATGCAAAAATTAAAAAAAAAAAATCTATAGAAATAAAATTTTCTATAGAACTAAAATTTTAGCAAAATTTTCTACAGTCATAAAATGTTGCTAAAATTTTCTACCATATAGAAATAAAATTTTGGCAAAATGTTCTATTGAAATAAAATCATGGCAAAATTCGCTATATATGTTCTATAGAAATAACATTTTGGTAAAATTTTCTATAAAAATAAATTTTTGGCAAAATTTTCTATAAAAATAAAATTTTGGTACAATTTTCTATAGAAATACAATTTTGGTACAATTTTCTATAGAAATAAAATTTTGACAAAATATTCTATACAAATAACAATTTAGTAAAATTTTCTATAGAAATACAATATTGGTAAAATTTTCTATAGAAATAAAATTTTAGCAAAATTTTCTGTAGAAATAAATTGTTGGCAAAATTTTCTAAAGAAATAAAATTTTGACAAAATTTTCTATAGAAATAAAATTTCGGCAAAATTTTCTATAGAAATAAAATTTTGGCAAAATTTTCTATAGAAATACAATATTATTAAAATATTCTATAGAAATAAAATTTTCTATAGAAATAAAATTTTGGCAAATTTTTCTATAAAAATAAATTTTTGGCAAAATTTTCTATAAAAATAAATTTTTGGAAAAATTTTCTATAGAAATAAAATTTTGACAAGATTTTCTGTTGAAATAAAATTTTGGCAAAATTTTCTATTGAAATAAAATTTTGGTAAAATTTTCTATAGAAAAAAAATTTTAGCAAAATTTTCTACAGACATAAAATGTTGCTAAAATTTTCTACCATATAGAAATACAATTTTAGCAAAATTTTCGATAGAAATACAATATTATTAAAATATTCTATAGAAATAAAATTATGCTAAAATTTCTATAGATAAAAAATTTTGACAAAATGTTCTATAGAAATACAATTATGCTAAAATTTCTATAGATAAAAAATGTTGACAAAATGTTCTATAGAAATAACATTTTGGTAAAATTTTCTACAGAAATAAAATTTTGGCAAAACATTTCTATAGAAATAAAATTTTGGCAAACATTTCTATAGCAATAAAATGTTGAAAAAAAGTTCTATGGTAAAATTTTCTATAGATATAAAATTTTGATCAAAAACTTTAAAATAAGATTTTTTTAAATTTTGTAGAGTTTTGGTAAAATGTTCTTCAATTTTTGGCTCGAGTGGCAACCGTGTAGGCGACCCCTTCGGAGTTTTCACCTTTGTGTTATGGACATTTGCCGATATTTGTTCACGTTTACAAATTAAAAGCTCTTTGTTCGCAATAAATAATAACGTACTTTACCATGGCTAACTAGGTTTGTTTTTTCTTCTGAGAGTATATTTATCGTATATACAAATTTTAATAGTATATATAAAAATAATTCTTTATTATGTAGTAGACCAACAACTCGTCACATTTTCTTGACAAGCTAAAACCTGAAAAATAAAATATACATATTTCCTCAAAACAATCAAATAATTACACACACACATAAGTATGTATATTAACGTTATCATATTCTCTTAGAGCTAGAGCTTAGTGCTAACAAGTGCTACTACCAATTTCCAATTGCTTTCATCGTCATCGTCGTTGTCGTTATCGTGTAGTTATTGCCGAAAAAAAACCCAACACGAAAGACAAAAACCTAAAATATCGTTACACTTTTTTCGGCCAATCATAGAGCTCTAAATAAGCCTAAAATATGTCAGAAAGAGACAGAGCAATAGTTTTCGTTGTACTTGTCGTTGTTGTTGTATTTTTTTTTGTATTCTCATGATGAACACACAAAACTAATTCAACAACTATAACAACAACAACAACAACGACAACAGCAGCAAGACCAAAAACAAGAACTACAGCAACAACCAGAAAATAATGCACATTTGAGAACTCACCCTTACCAAAACCGTACCGACATTTCTCTGATGCAGGCATCAGAAGTAGCAACAGCAAACCTAGAACACTGAAACACACCCACCCACGCTCTATCTACACTGGCTAGATGACTACTTGACTAACTGGCTTTGCTATAAGTCTGTGGTGACGATGACTATTGTGTGTGTACCAGTATGCGTATGAGTATTTCAAAATGAATGTGTATGGGTGTGAGAGTGTGTGTGTGTGCGTATTTGATAGGGTGCGTGTATTCTTGAGCATGCTATAGGTTAGAATTGGGAAATGAGTGAGAGTTTGTGAGTTGTTCGTATTCATTTTAAGGAGGAAATTAAAATGAAATTCACCATCAATAACAAGAAGAAACGTAACTAACAACACCAACAACATTTCAACCAAAAACTTTTTGGAGAACGAACAAAAACAACATCAACAAAATGAAAACAAATCGAATATATATGCATTTTTTTTTAATTTCATATTCATAAAATGTAATGTCATGTAATGAATGGCACTTAGCAATACACAACTTTTTTCGTATTCTCATTCCATATGGTATGGATATAAATAAATATATTGAGCACTTGCTTCCAAGGTATGGATTTCTAAATATGCAGTCCTATGTATTCTATAGATCTATAGTACCCAGAAGATATCAAGATTTTTTATATCAGATGGTAATGCAAGCCATAAAATGCCAAAGGCTAGAGTTGATTAAGCTTTCAATTTTGTCACCCAATGGGAAACAAAGTACATAACGCGTTTTCGTTCTATCTCTATAAAAGACAGGGACGATGTAGACGGAGTAGGTTTCTTAAGAGATTTCAAATTCCGATCAAGAAATGCCCTGGTGCACTTTTTCCCAGCAATTCACGAAATTACATCCTCTCACAGAATAAAAACAAATGAACTAAAAATAAAGAAAATCATTGGAGCCAAATAATGTCCATATTAACCATTCAGTAATTCAGTCTTACTATTTTTGGAAATCGTACTTAAATTTTGTACTGCTTTAGTTTATACTGAACTTATGACCAATGACCGTCTACATTGAACTTTATACCGAGTAGTTTATAAAATATTTGAGATATATGTACTTAAAAAAAGAATATTTTTTTCATGTAGGATAGTATTAATTAATATCAAAACAAGTATAAACGGCCGTAGGTTCGGCCAGGCCGAATCTTATGTACCCTCCACCATGGATTGCATAGAAACTTCTACGAAAGACTGTTATACACAATCGAATTACTTGGGTTGTGGTATCTTAAATCGTTTTCTAAAATGTGACTTAGTCCACACGTGGTATATATTAGACAAAAAGGTATTAAAGTCTACAAATAATTACGAATCGATATGGACTTTTGCACAGTACGTAGGGAGCCAGAATTGAAATATGGGGGTCGCTTATATGGGGGCTATATACAATTATGAGCTTGATATGGACCAATTTTTGTGTGATTGGGGATCGATTTATCTGAGGGCTATATATAACTATAGACCGATATGGACCTAGTTAGGCATGGTTGTTACGGCCATATAATAGCACAATGTACCAAATTTCAACTGACTCGGAGGAAATTTACTCCTCCACGAGGCTCCAAAACCAAATCTCGGGATCGGTTTATATGGGGGCTATATATGATTATGGACTGATATGGACCACTTTTGGCATGGTTGTTAAATATCATATACTACCACTACAAGGGGCTCCGGAGGTCAAATCTGGGGATCGGTTTATATGGGGGCTATACATAATTATGGACCGATTTCGACCAATTTTTGCATGGGTGTTTGAGGCCATATATTAACACCTCGTACCAAATATCACCTGAATCAACTGAATCAGATGAATTTTGGCCTTCCAAGAGGCCCCGGAGGTCAAATCTGGCGATCGGTTTATATGGAGCTATATATAATTATGCACCGATGTGGACCAATTTTTGCATGGTCATTAGAGACCATACACTAACACCATGTACCAAATTTCAGCCGGATAGGATGAAATTTGCTTCTCTTAGAGGCTCCGCAAGCCAAATCTGGGGATCGGTTTATATGGGGGCTATATATAATTATGCACCGATGTGGACCAATTTTTGCATGGTCATTAGAGACCATATACTAACACCATGTACCAAATTTCAGCCGGATCGGATGAAATTTGCTTCTCTTAGAGGCTCCGTAAGCCAAATCGGGGGATCGGTTTATATGGGGGCTATATATAATTATTGACCGATGTAGACCAATTTTGGCATAGTTGTTAGAGACCATATTCTAACACCATGTACCAAATTTCAGCCGGATAGGATGAAATTTGCTTCTCTTAGAGGCTCCGCAAGCCAAATCTGGGGATCGGTTTATATGGGGGCTATATATAATTATGGACCGATATGGACCAATTTTTGTACGGTTGTTAAAGACCATATACTAACACAATGTACCAAATTTCAGCCGGATCGGGTAAAATTTGCTTCTCTTAGAGGCTCCGAAAGCCAAATCGGGGGTTTATATGGGGGCTATATATAATTATGGACCGATGTGGACCAATTTTTTCATGTTTGTTAGAGACCATATACTAACACCATGTACCAAATTTCAGCCGGATCGGATGAAATTTGCTTCTCGGGGGATCGGTTTATATGGGGGCTATACGTAAAAGTGGACCGATGTGGACCAGTTTTGCATGGTTGTTAGAGACCATATACTAACACCATGTACCAAATTTCAGCCGGATCGGATGAAATTTGCTTCTCTTAGAGGCTTTACAAGCCCAATTTGGGGGTCCGTTTATATGGGGGCTATACGTAAAAGTGGACCGATATGGCCCATTTGCAATACCATCCGACCTACATCAATAACAACTACTTGTGCCAAATTTTAAGTCAATAGCTCGTTTCGTTCGGAAGTTAGCGTGATTTCAACAGACGGACGGACGGACATGCTCAGATCGACTCAGAATTTCACCACGACCCAGAATATATATACTTTATGGGGTCTTAGAGCAATATTTCGATGTGTTGCAAACGGAATGACAAAGTTGGGGTTTATTAACTTTGTCATTCCGTTTGGAACACCTATGTTGGAGGGTATAAAAAAGGAAAATTTTATTGGGCTGTGGAAAATTTTGAAAAAGAAAAATGAAATTTTACTATAAACAAATATTTTTTGCATTAAAAATGAGTTAAATTTAGCGTTAGTATAACATCGGATTTTTATCAGTGTAGGATAGTATTAATTAATATCAAAAAAATCAATCAATTAGATTAACCCTTGCACTACCGATGTCCACTTAGAAGGACATTCGATTTATAAACGAAAAATACGAAAATTTGAGACAATTTTTCTACTGTATATTTCTAGTAAATGGACAATTATATGAAAACTATAGCTGATACTTTTTCGGGTTCTTTTTGTATTTTTTCTCAAACTTTGAAAGATATTATAGGCCAAATAGGGCCTATTATTATATTCGTAAGGCCATTTGGTCACAATTCAAGAATCAAGTTTTCAGAACAAGCTCATATAGCTGTTGAAGTAATTGAGATAGGTTTTCAAAATGACAATTTTTGTTCTATTGATTTACCTGTTGATTTTCCCATAATTCATTAAATTGGAAAAACTTTTATTTTCAAATTAGTTTTCAAATGTTGTCCATATTGTTTTTTTTTTTTGTGGGACAGTAAATGTCTACTATTAAAAGTCAAAGTTTTCTTTCCAAAACAATAAGTTCATTGTTTTACAAAATTATAGGATTATACAGCAATAAAACAAAAAAAAAAATAAAAGTTCCCTAGGAAATTATAGGCCATTGACTGTATAAAGTTTAAAAAGTTAAAACAATCTAAGCGAAAAATCATAAAGTTTAAATTCATTTGTTTGAATTTAGTCCCCCTTTTAATATTGAATTTTAATTATAGTCTACATTTTTGCAAAGAAGGGTAGGATATGAAACCTAATAAAAACCACCTACCGAAGTATGATATCCATAAAATTGAAGCAGAATGTTATGACAACAATTATATTTAATATAATACAAATAGAAATTTTGTAAATGTAATAAAATACCATTCATTAAATATTTTTTTTAAAGAAATGAGGGATAGTGCTATCAAAAAATAAATTATTTGTCCTTATTGACACAAAATGTTTTAATAAGCTGAAACAGAATGCTACCGCTTACAGATATGCCTACTAAAATTTTTGTTAAAATTTCATCAATTTGTTTATTAAAAAAAAAAAAAACAAAACACAAAAATTGTAACCAAATTTCATATAATTATTCTCATATTATCGGCCATGGGTCTTTGATAATTGACTAATTTTCATTTTGTCCATTTCTACATTATCAGCATTTTGTGTTTTTTTGTTATCATGAAAATTTCCGCAAAAAAACAACCAACTCATAAGTGCGTGCATTATGGCATGATGTCTTACAATGTTTTTTACAAATTTTGACATATGACAAGTTGTACATCTTGGACGGACGTGCTTACATAGCGAAACAAATATTTTTTGTTGATAGCAAAACAAGTGCAAAAATGACATACATTGTTTTCACCAAAAAAGAGCAAACGAGAAAAAATAATTGATAATAAAAAAGCTGAACCCACGCAAATGAACGCAATTTCCTGATTGTGGAAATATCAGCAAAAAAATATTTAAATTATAAAAAACAAAATTTAAATCAAAACTCAAATTATCAAAAAAACATGATTTGGGGTCACGCACGATTTTTTGTTTGTTTTTGAATGTGGGTGACAATAAAAATTCCCAAATTACAAATTATAAAGTTTTTTTTTTAAGAAATATTGTTAGAAAATGTTTTAATTAAAAAACGTGTAATAAGAAATTTAGGTATTTAATAGCACCAAATCTACCAAATTTAAAAAAATCTTATTTCGAAGTTTTTAATCAAATTTTTGCAAAATTCTATTTTTATAAAACTTTTGCAAGTTTTTATTTCTACACAAAATTTTGTCAATATTTTGTTTCTATAGAAAATTTTGTCAAAATTTTTCTACAGAAATTTTTGTTAAAATTTTATTTCAATAAAAACTTTTGTTAAAATTTTATTTCTATAAAAACTTTTGTTAAAATGTTATTTCTATAGGAAATTTTTGCAAAATTTAATTTGTACAGAAAATTATTGCAAAATTTTATTTCTTTATAAAATTTTGTCAAAATTTTATTTCTATATAAAAGTTGCTCAAAATTTCTATAGAAATTTTTTGCAAAATTTAATTTGTACAAAAAATTTTCTCAAATTTTATTTCCATAGAATATTTTGTTAAAATTTTATTTCTACAGAAAATTTTGTTAAAATTTTATTTCTATAGAAAAATTGTATTTCTATAGAAAATTTTGTCAAAATGTCATTTCTATAGAAAATTTTGTCAAAATGTCATTTCTATAGAAAATTTTGTCAAAATTTTATTTCTACAGAAAATTTTGTCAAAATTTTATTTCTATACAAAATTTTGTCAAAATTTTATTTTTATGGAAAGTTTTATTTCTACAGAAAATTTTGTCAACATTTTAGTTTTATGGAAAATTTTATTTCTACAAAAAATTTTTGCAATTTTTAATCTCTATATAAAATTTTGTCAAAATTTTATTTCTATAGAAAATTTTTGCAAAATTTAATTTGTACAAATAAATGTTCTCAAATTTTTTGTAAAATCTTATTTTTATAAAAAATTTTTGTAAAATTTTATTTTTATAGAAAATTTTTGAAAAATTTTATTTCTACAGAAAATTTTGTTAAAATTTTATTCCTATAGAAAATTTTGTCAAAAAAATAAATTTAACAAACATTCTTTTCCTCTGTTGGTTAAGCTACACTTGTAGTTTAGTCAATGTATGGTTTTAAGCTGCAATAAAAAACAACAAAATTTTATTTCTATAAAAATTTTTTGTAAAATCTTATTTTTATAGAAAAATTTTGTAAAATTTTATTTTTATAGAAAATTTTTGAAAAATTTTATTTCTATAGAAAATTTTTGCAAATTTTTTTTTCTATAGAAAATTTTTGTAAAAATAAAAAATTTTTGTAAAATCTTATTTTTATAAAAAAATTTTTGATTTTATAGAAAATTTTTATTTCTACAGAAAATTTTATTAAAATTTTATTTCTATAGAAAGTTTTGTTAGAATTGTATTCCTATAGAAAATATTGTTAAAATTTTATTTCTACAAAAAAAAAATTGTCAAAATTTTATTTCTACAGAAAATTTTGTCAAAATTTTATTTCCATACAAAATTTTGTCAAAATTTTATTTCTATACAAAATTTTATTTTTATGGAAAGTTTTATTTCTACAGAAAATTTTGTCAACATTTTAGTTTTATGGAAAATTTTATTTCTACCAAAAATTTTTGCAATTTTTAATTTCTATATAAAATTTTGTCAAAATTTTATTTCTATAGAAAATTTTTGGCAAAATTTAATTTGTACAAATAAATGTTCTCAAATTTTATTTCCATAGAAAATTTTATTAAAATTTTATTTCTACAGAAAATTTTGTTAAAATTTTATTTCTACAGAAAATTTTGTTAAACTTTTATTTCTATAGAAAGTTTTGTTAAAATTGTATTCCTATAAAAAAATTTTTGCAATTTTTGTTTTTTCTATAGAAAATTTTTGTAAAGTCTTATTTTTATAAAAAATTTTTGTAAAATTTTATTTTTATAGAAAATTTTTGAAAAATTTTATTTCTATAGAAAATTTTTGCAATTTTTTGTTTTATAGCAAATTTTGTCAAAATTTTATTTCTACAAAAAATGTTGTCAAAATTTTATTTATACAGAAAATTTTGTCAACATTTCATTTTTATAGAAAATTTTTTTAAAATTTTATTTCTATAGAAAATTTTTCCAAATATAGGCGAACAAATCGACACGGGATAGAATCGAATTTTCGACTAATCAACTTTTTGGCAACAAAATCAATATAAATTTTATAATCTACAAATTCGGCTTATCGACTTTTGAGTTTTTTATCGAGTAAAATCGAATAAATCGAAATCGAATAAAAATAGTGACCTAAATAGCATATTTAAAAAACTTTGACGAAAAAATAGGGTTAGAAATAAAAGAGGAATATGATGTTGCTCTTTTTTGTTGATACTTTATCAAAATAGCGAATATTTTTATTTGTTTTTTTTTTATTTTAATTTTAAAAAGTCAAAAATCAAATTTTCTGTAGTTGACCTTTCGTAATTTTAAAATTTGACTAATCGACATTTGATTTTTTTTATCGAATCCAATCGATTAATAGACTTTGGGGTTATTCAAAGTCGACCAATCGAATTGTTATGGTGACCAAAATATACTACGCTAATTTAACGGAAAGGTTGAAAAGTTTACTAGGGATAGAAAAATGGCCATGAAAAAGTCGAAGTTAACTTTTTGTAATCTGCAAATTCAGTTAATTGACTTTTGAATTTCATAATTGAGTTAAATCGACTTTTTATGATAATACTCATACTCGAATTTTAACGAAAAAACTAATGTGAAATAAAGGAGATTTTTTAAACTGATAATTCATCAAAAAGTGGAATGTTGACATTTCAATAAATTTAACAAATTCAAAAGTAGATTTTTAATATTTATAAAATGTCCCAAATCGACTTTATCAATTTTGTAAAAAGTTTGAAATTAAAAAATTCGACTTTTCGACCACGGAGGGTATTGCGGAAAGGTTAGGCTAGATATAGTGGTAGCCCACTACTTCAGACTTACATAGACTATTCAGTCCATTGTTTAATCACAGTGGCGAGTTTCTTTCTAATCACTGAGTGCTGCCCGATTCCATGTTTAGCTCAATAACAATGGACCTCCTTTTTATAGCCGAGTCCGAATGGTGTTTTAATGAAATAATTTTTATGCGTAGACAAAATTATAGCGCAACCGCACAACCGTTGTTGCAACTGACTGTTTGGCCAAAATGTCTAAAGGCAATAGATGCAGCATGACATTAAGGGAATTTGTTCCTGTCTTGCTGAATTCGTCTGAGATACACAAGAACGCCATACGCCGAACTTTGCCTAAACTTGTCGACTGGTGAAGTGCCGGCCACCAGACTACAACACCATATAGCATTATAGGTCTAACCACTGCCGTGTATAGCCAATGCACAATTTTTGGTTTAGTCCCCACGAAGCTACCATTGCTTTTCTCGCCCTTTCTTCAATATTAATTTTAAAGTTCAGCTTCCTGTCATGAAAAAGGATAAACCTTAATAAAAAATTGGTCAACTTTTTTAAAATTATTGTATAATTGACAATGTCATTATTTGTTTTCTTCTTGTTATTATTATTATTATTTTCATTCTGTGGTTTAAACATAAAAAAGCGAATTGTTATCTGACAGCAAACTCAGAATAATAAAGGTCTTCCCTCATGTAACCACACAACCTCCAGACAGTGTCAGATTGTGCGAAAAAAAAATACTTCACATTTCCATACATATATAAGTGTTATGTATGTACTGTCACCACTACGCATGAATATATATGTAATATATTGTATATATCTTTACATATACACATATGGGATAATCCACGATAAATTACTTTTCCGAGGTAATAATTCTACGAAATAACATTTATCTTTGTAGCTGTAAAAATTTCCACATTTTCCTTTTTGTTCCTCGGAGTTTTGCGTTCCTTGGTATGGGGATCTACTATAACACTGATTTTAATAACGCTTTGTAGAAATCTCAAAATGCGTATTAAAATTTAGTTAATTTTTCGCACGACGTAGTTCATTCTTGCAGTTTACTTTTTTTCTGTGCGATATTTCAGGCTCACTTAGACTATTCAGTCCATTGTGATATCGCAGTGGTGAAATTTTCTATTATCGCTGGATGTTGTCCGATTTCAAGTTTAGCTCAATGACAAGGGATTTACTTTTTATAGCCGAGTTCGAACTATGTTTCCCATCTCAGTAAAATCACTTAGAGAAGTTTTAAAACACTCAGAAATGTCACTAGAATTACTGGGAGGGGATAATTCCCAGTTGAAAAACTATTTCGTTGGTTCGGGATTGCATAACGGGCATTCTAACCATTGCACCACGATGGGTGTGTAATCGTGAATATTTACGCATTTTTTGGGCAAAATAGCCTTGGGAAAAATTTGATGGAAAATCATTTTCTATTCACAGTCAGCGTTTCCGCAATGAATTTTTATTTTGGGGCAACATTTTTCCAAAATTGGACCATAATTCGTACAGAGCGGACTATTTTTCCAAATTAAATTACTATCATTTAAAAGTTAAATTTATCCAAAATTTTACTTCGATAGAAAATTTTGTCAAATTTTTAGTTTATTTCTATAGAAAATTTTGTCAAAATTTTATTTCTATAGAAAATTTTGACAAAATTTTATTTCTCTAGAAAATATTGTCAAAATTTTATTTCTATAGAAAATTTTGTCAAAATTATATTTCTATAGAAGATTTTATCAAAATTTTATTTCTATAGAAAATTATGGCAAAATTTTATTTCTATATAAAATTTTTACAAAATGTTCTTCCAACATTTTTCCAAAATTGGACCATAATTCGTACAGAGCGGACTATTTTTCCAAATTAAATTACTATCATTTAAAAGTTAAATTTATCCAAAATTTTACTTCGATAAAAAATTTTGTCAAATTTTTATTTTATTTCTATAGAAAATTTTGTCAAAATTTTATTTCTATAGCAAATTTTGACAAAATTTTATTTCTCTAGAAAATATTGTCAAAATTTTATTTCTAAAGTAAATTTTGTCAAAAATTTATTTCTATAGAAAATTTTGTCAAAATTATATTTCTATAGAAGATTTTATCAAAATTTTATTTCTATAGAAAATTATGGCAAAATTTTATTTCTATATAAAATTTTTACAAAATGTTCTTCCTGTACTAAATTTTTGCATAATTTTGTATCTAAAAAAATTTTTTTTAAATTTATTTCTGTACAAAATTTTGGCAAACTTTTATACTATAGAAAATTTTGTTAAAATTGTATTTCCATAGAAAAATTTTATTTCTACAGAAAATTTTGTAAAAGTTTTATTTCTATAAAAAATTAAAAAAAAAATGACTGATTTGACGAAAATGGATCAAAATTATTTTTATTATAAATTATTAATTTTTAAATTTGGTCTGATGGTCGAACCAAATGGAATTTAATTGATTTTGGTCCATTTTCGTTCAATCGATAAATTTTTAAAAATTTTTTATAGAAATATAATTTTCTGTAGAAATAAAATTTGGACAAAAATATCTATGGAAATAAAATTTTAACAAAATTTTCTATAGTAATAAAATTTTGCCAAAATTTTGTACAGAAATAAATTTAAAAAAAAGTTTGTTTAGATACAAAATTATGCAAATATTTGGATAGGAAGAAAATTTTGTAAAAATTTTATATAGAAATAGAATTTTGACAATATTTTCTATACAAATAAAATGTTGACAAAATTTTTTATAGAAATAAAATTTTGACAAAATTGTTTATAGAAATAAATAAAAGTAAAAACTTGACAAAATGTTCTATCAAAGTAAAATTTTGGAAAAATTTTACTTTCAAATGATAGTAATTAATTAATTTGAAAAAATAGTCCGCCCTGTACGAATTTTGGTCCAATTTTGGAAAAATGTTGGTCCAAAATAAAAATTCATTGTGACAACGCTGACTGTGAGTAGAAAATGATTTTCCATCAAAATTTTTTCCAAGGCTATTCTGCCAAGAAAAAATGCGTAAATATTCACGATTACACACTCATCGTAAAAATAAAAATTTCACAAAATTATCTATCGAAGTAAAATTTTGGAAAAATTTAACTATTAAATGATAGTAATTTAATTTGGAAAAATATTCCGTTTGTATGAATTTTTGTCCAATTTTGGAAAAATTTTGGTCCAAAATAAAAATTTATTGTGATAACGCTGACCTTGGTAGTATTTGCTCTCCCTCTCTCTATAAGAGAGCAGGATTTTCTTATGATCATTACATTAGTTTTGGGTTTAAAGAAAAATATTTGTTAGGCTTCAACATAAGGGCTTAGTGTCTTAATCACCCTAGAGCTGTCTGTTTTGTAGACGAGTCCAGCAACCAGCATCATACAAGATAAATCTTTAATAGCAGTAGTGCTATTTTGTTTCATATGAACATAATCGTAACGATTTTTTTTTTTGATTAATTTTCATTCGGATTAAAATTTTATCTTTGAGACCAAAAATGAAACGTATCAACTACAACAAAAACATTATAATACGTTACATATTTGTAAATGTGTATATATACCAGAAACAAGAACAACAACAATAACAATGACAATAATTCCGGATGGGACAATAAAAGGATGGATGTGTATATAGATATATATGTATATATATGTATATAAAAAATCTTAAAATCGCAACAAAAAAAGCACAATAATATATTATTCGTGGATAAATAAATATACAAGTACCATATATAAGCAATACATATATAAAAATATATGTAAGAAGTCAAAAGTATATATAATCAGTATTACAATTCACTACCCTATACTATAGACACACACACGCAGAGGTTTGTAATCATTGTGTTCACGATACACATGTATTCACATGTGTATATTTATGTATACCCAGGCCTATATATATGTGTAAATAAATCCCTGTATTTACACAATAAATGCATGTGCATAAGCGCCAGTATATAACCCTCACCACAGTCATTAACACAAAACGACCGTTGATGAGTTGTAATGAAAGTTGAGTTGAGGGTAAAAGAAAAAACAACGTAATGCCAAAATAAAACCCGAAACATACGAAACAAAAAACGCACATTAACATTCTATCAACGATGACAAGAGGAGAGTGTAAAACAGTCCCAAACCCACAGTCAACAACAGGTCACTTACACCCACAACAAGCATAATAGGCTTTGCATTCACTTGCATTCTATAAAGCTCAACTCTCACTCATACACACTAATAAAACGCACAAATGCTATATACATACAAACAACATATAGCTAAATATTAACGAGTGCCAAAACGAATGATTGGGTAGATATATGAGAGAGAATGGAGGCTACACTCTTAATTGTATGATAACGAGTGAGAGTGGAGGGAGGGTTTGAAAAATTAATCGCTGGTCCGTGTGTAAGCCAAGTAGCCCCAGTAAATTGTAAAAAAATGTGCATACCACTCAAAAAATATCTGATTGTGTGTTTGTATGTATTTCAAATATATCGTCTTTTGGACTCTCAAATAAATCCCAACTGTGCACCTATTTGTTTTTATGGCAAGCGTTCTTATAGATATGAGGCCATGTCACAAATTTATTTTGTCGGTTTCTTTTTGTCCAATTTACTCAAATATTCACCAAATGTTGGGTTGAATGGGGTGGTGTACATCTCTATCATGGCTTAGTGAGAGGTCTAAGTCATGATAGAGATGTACACCCCCACCTCCAACCCTACATTTTGTATAGTATGCGTGTAAAATGTAAACAATGTGTATTACGTGACATTGTGAACCGCTTCTTGGTACGTTACCTTAAAAACTAATCACAATAACACAACAACTTATCAAAACGTAGTTCTTTTGTGCATTTTTTTCTTATTATCATTATAGGGTTTGATAAAGATTGGAAACTTGAAAAAAAAAAATAAATAAGAAAGGGGTCTAGATGGTTGTGTTGACTATTAAGAACTCTATCCGTTACCTATTATTATATTATGCACATTTGAGAAGGGTTGTAAGAGCACGCAGAGAAGGAATATGATCACCTCAAACACGTTTCAAGAGCAAAATGTTATTTTTGTATGGTGACCATGTAACATGTTTGTCACTAAAATGTTATTTTATCGTCAAATATAACCTGCTTGCCGAAATCAGATACATGATTTCCGAGAAACTAACATGGTTGCGAAAACCATGTTACATGGTCACCACCCAAAAATAACATTTTGCTCACATGTTTGAGGTGATCATATTCCTTCTCTGGGTGAGAAGATTAAAAATAGTTCTTAATCAAGAAAAATCAATATTTAATGTATTGAATAAATAAAATTAAAACTACAACTAAGATTAATAACATATTAATATTAAACTTAAAATTGAAATAAAAATAAAAATAAAATAACAAATAAAATTAATTAATATTAAATTAAGTTTTAATATTAAACATACTATTAAAACAGAATTACAATCTCGCATTTGATATAACCCTTCTCAAGAAAGAATAACTTTTTAAAATATTTTTCAGAAGAAAAATGCAAAATAGTTCTGTGTCAATAAGAGCTATAAAGTGAACTAATTAAAACCAATAGAGTTCACGTTAGCGAAAATGTTCACGACCATTGAATTTCAGAATAAAATATAGCCATATTCATGAGTTTTACACGCTCTAGCGTGATAACCTGTTATATTTGTTATAAGTAATATTAAAAACTTAAATTATAAATTTAATTTCATGAAAAAAGAGATTGGAAAAATATCAGTGGGTATGGAGATATAAGGCGGTTTAAATTAATAATTAAAATTCACGTAAAAATCTAAACGAGATCTCAAAAAAATCCATAGGTGTATTATACAATAGCACTCAAAAAAAGTTAACTTGGATCCAAAGATTTTGACCTTCCCTTAAGGATTTTTGATTCCGAACCAAAGATGCGGCTTCTTTAAAATAAAGAAATTTTTTAGCTACCTATCTGGCTTTAAATCTGGGACCAATAAAATTAAAATTAGGATACAGATCTCATTTATCAAATTTTCATTCTCTTTTCGCATGTACTCACGTACAAACAAATGCCAGTTTAAAAATCCAAATTATAAAGAATACTTCAAAGTAAAAAAATGTTTTCTTAATTCCAAAAAAAAAAACTTTAAATCAAAGACGCTAAATCCTCAAAATAAGTCTTAGCCTATATTTGAAGCGTTTTTATCTTAAATCTAAAGTTTTAATATTTCAGTTAATTTAAGGACAATTTCGTTTATTTACCTTAAGGAAAGTTAGCCTTAATTCAAAGTCATACAACTTTAACGGAGGGACGAAAATTTACAAAATTTGTGTCCTAAATTTAATGAAAAGAATTTTTGGAGCAAAGATTATAAACTTTATTTTAATTAAAGGCTGTGGAAAGGTTCATTCGCCCGAACCGAAACATGCACAGTCCAGGCGTGTATAGATTTGTATCTGGCGTTTTCTTTTCAATGTCTCTATTAACCATGTTCCTTAATCTATATCTGTCCATAAAGCTCGAAAAATAATTGTATAATTAGATAAAATGTCATTATTTTAAAGAAATTTAATATTACGTAAATTTCACATAAAATTTAGGTTGCGTACTCTTTAATATCACGTAAATATTTTTTTCAGTGTGGCATTGTTGGAATTTGTCTTTAACGTCAAATTTCATGTATTTCAGCTTTACCTAGGATAGGTTGGATTAAGTGGCAGCCCGATGTATCAGGCTCACTTAGACTAAGCCCCCGCTGAAAAACTTTTGGTGTTCGGTGGAAGCAGGAATCCATCCCACGACCTTGTGTATGCAAGGTGGGCATGCTAACCATTGCATCACGGTGGCTCCCAGCGTTACCTAACAGCGTTATGACCAAAAAATTGTTCACCTTATAAAGCTTTCAAATTTGTTCACGTTACGGAGTAGTTAGTGTTAGAAAAAGCATGTTCACGTTATGCGGTGTTCACATTACCGCGAGTGCACTGAATATAATTTTATTTTATTTTCTTAACATTTTAATATAAATTTTATATTAAAATTAAAATTAAACTTAAAATTGAAATTAAATTTAAATTTAAAACTAAATTTAAAATTTACATTAAAATTAACATTAAAATTATAATTATAATTAAAATTAAAATTAAAATTAAAATTAAAATTAAAATTAAAATTAAAATTAAAATTAAAATTAAAATTAAAATTAAAATTAAAATTAAAATTAAAATTAAAATTAAAATTACAATTAAAATTAACATTAAAATTAACATTATTTAAATTTAAAAGTAAAATTAAAGTTAACATTAAAATTAAATTTAAAATTAAATTTAATAAAATAAATAAAATAATAATTTTATTAAATTTTTTAGTAAAGAAGATGAATATTTGAAATTGAAATTAATTAACAAAGTTATAATTAATTAACACAATTAAAATAAATTAATAAAATCAAAATTAAGATTACTATTGTATTATGTGTAATTCGAACTGACATTAGTTTCTCCTCCATATACGATCAACATTCTTACCTTCATTTCCTAGCATTATTGTCACGATTGTTATTTCACAGCTGCAGGATTTAGTTCATTATGACCTTTTTATAAATTTTTAATGAGATTCACATTCTTTCTATATTAATGGCTAATTTCTTTTTAGACCAAGTCAAATTAGACCCAGTTTGTTTGAAGGCATTTTTTTAAGCAATTAGCATCTATTCTCTTACGCAGACATCTTGAAGTTGATGAGTACAATAGAATGAAAAATCATCAAACACCATAGTCAGCCATACCCAAGGGACCAAAGACATCAAAAACAACGCTTACTTTGTATGCGTGTTTGAAGTATGATTATTAAACACCATGGTTTGATATCAAGATTTGTCAATGGTTAGGCCTACAGTCACAAAACAAAACCGAGCCGAGCCGAGGCAATACAAAATATAATTTGCCTAAATACCAAAACATCTATTGATTTTTTTTTTATGCAAAAGAAAGAGAGTACAAATAAAGGTAACAACAATAAGAAGAAAAAACATGAATTTAATCGACAACAACAACTACTACTAATACACAGAAAAAAATATCAAAATATTTCCAATTAAAAAGTTGATTGAATTTGAACAGTTTTTCAATTGATACAATTAACTTTTTAATCAAGATGGAAACATTAAGTTAATAAAGCCAATGGTAGAAAAGTCTAGGTTAATTAAAAAATTAATTGGTACAATTAATTTTTTAATCAAACTCGGAAGACTAAGTCAATTAAACAAAGTGATGGATTTTTTTTTTAATTTTTAACTAAAAATTTATTTCAAACAATCAATTTTTTAATCAAACTAAAACACAAAGTCAGCTAGGAAAGT
The DNA here is from genome assembly GCF_050003625.1 of Haematobia irritans. Lineage (NCBI taxonomy): Eukaryota > Metazoa > Arthropoda > Insecta > Diptera > Muscidae > Haematobia > Haematobia irritans. The sequence goes on along the minus strand of NC_134397.1, from coordinate 145,732,023 downwards.
AATTGAAAATAGTAACGTTTTTATTGAAAAAAATTAATTGAGTTTTGCAATCAACATTAAATAAATTTTTAATTGAATTAATTAAAAAATTAATTGAAATTTTCTATTGAAATCAATTAATTTTTAATCAAGTATTATTTTAATGTCCAATTAAAACTGTGATTGATACTATCATTTTCGTGATTGAAGACATTTCAATTAATAAATTAATTGGATCAATTAATTTCGTGATTGATTTTTTTTTTTTTTGTGTACATAAAAGTTGACAAGTCTTGAAACAAGACTGGCTTAAGAGTCACACAGGAACATATTTACAAAATAGTATTAAGGTACATGTCAGCTTGATCGTGCGTATGTATGTGTATGTGCGATGGTATGTTGTGTTAAAAAAAAAAACTGTTGTAAGAAAACCAACATACAAACAAGGACGCACATGGTTATTATTGACAGCATTGCAAGTGGGACACCAAAAAACCAACACAGACATATGACTTTCTCAAACGAGTGTATGTGTGTGTGTGTGCGCGTATGTATGACATCTCACAGACAGCAAACTCTTATAGTTAACCTCTAGCTGAATAATTTCTATGGAAAATTCTATTTAACATACACACACACATACAGGCAACCTGTATACACACTCTTTTGCCTGTACATACAAAGGAAGGGGTTCACAACATGACAGCGACTAGAAAAAAAGGCACTGACACAGACACAGACATACTTAGGCTGACGCCTAGACGTTCACATAGGACTACAAAAATTCCTTTAATGTTGGTTCTTAGTTAAGATGAGGTGGCAATGAAGTTGGGTTTGTGTGTATGAATGTTCTCATACCAACACACACACACATACATGTACATATAATTTTTGCAGTAAATTTACGAGAATGCCTTGCCATGTGTGTGTGTGTGTGTGTGACTGTGTGCATTTATTTTTTATGGCATCGTTAGCTATGCTTTTGATTTAAACTTCTTTTTTTTTTGTACACACTTTTTGTTCTTAATCCTTTGTTGCGTTTGTTGCCATCATCGTCATCACCATCATCATCATCATTGCCGCCATCGTCCTCATCATCATTTCATACGCAATTTTACGCTGCAATTGCATGCGTATGTACAAAAAAACGAGTCAAAACAAACACACTAATACACTCATACTCATACATTGTATACAACAAAATGTCTATGTATAAGGTAGTCATTGCCAAATGGGGATAAATGAGGGGTATCGTTGCAAATTCGAATGCATATGTATTCGTCATACCGTAAGGTATGAGCTAGATGTCGGGGACAATCCCCCCCAAAGTCTAGATAGACGGTACGTTAAAAATGCATGTGCAGTAGATAGTTAAAAAAGAAGCGAAACAAAAAACATGTGTAACGAGAAAAAAAAAACACAAAACGAAAATATAACAGCCCAACAAAAACAACACACTCCAGAACCAAACGACGAGTTATCCATGTAAACAAACATACTTACATATTCATGTAGAAATTCTTACATACACGCACACACATCCATGTATGCGTGTTAGCATGCATGCGTATCTGTCTACCAGCCTACATAGCCTAACATCAAAAGTATACTAACCAAAATGGTTATACACTCAGAAAACTAAGGGCATTTTCGATTCGCAAAAAATATGTTGCCTTGGTGTTACACTACTTTTTCCCTAATTGACATTTCGGCCAAATGATAGTGTAATTCTAAAGTTATTATTAATTTATAATATTGTGAGGTATAAAGTATCCAAAATCTATGACAGTGTCCTTGATATCTTGCAATCAATTTCGAGAATGTTGCACCATTTTTCCCAATCGAAATCGCCATAAGAGAGTTAGTATTTTAGGGGGAAACCATAGCCCAATGCATCATAGGAATTGATACAAAAATGTATTTTGAATTCCATATTTATATCCCTCCAGCATTTAAATATGAATAAATTTATTGTTTCTCGTGCCACTGCTCCTTACCGTGACACTGACAGTGTTTCACTGAGTCCAACAAAGAAGCCACCGTGGTTCAATGGTTAGCTTCTCCCATAATACAAAGGGTCCTGGGTTCATCCCATTTCCAGGAAAACACTAAAAAATGGATTACGCCCTCTCAATAGAGCCGATGGCATTTCTGAGTGTTTCCATGCTTCTCTACACTGAAAAATATCACCAAAATATTTCCAATTAAAACGTTGATTGAAGCTGAAAACTTTTTCAATTAAAAAAATTATTGATACTATTAATTTGTTAATCAAACTCGGAAGACTAAGTCAATTGCAAAATGATTGAAATTTTTTTTTTTAATTTTAATTCAAAATTTAATTGAAACAATATGTTTTTAATCAAACTAAAAACACTAACCCCCATTTTCATAAAGCTCCGTTAGTGTTCCGTTAACTAACCAACTTTTAAACCGTATTATGGACGAAGCTGTCATCTTGCATATATATTCCATATGCCAGTTAGGAACTTAACTGACGAAAATTTTTCAGTTAAAGTTAACTGGAGAGAAGATATTTTCAATTTACTTTCTGTTAACTGGCAGTTAAAGCCTAACGGAGCTACATGAAAATGGCCGTAAGTCAGTTAAGAGAGAGATTGAAAATATTTAAATTTTTAATTATAAAATTGAGTTTTGAAATCAAAATCAATTAAATTTTTAATTTAATCAATTAAAAAAAATGCTAATGAAATCAATTAATTTTTTAATTAAATATTTTATTTATGCCCAATTAAAGTGATGTGAAATGCCGTTGGGACTCGGCTATAAAATGTTAGGTTAGGTTAGGTTATGTGGCAGCCCGATGTATCAGGCTCACTTAGACTATTCAGTCCATTGTGATACCACATTGGTGAACTTCTCTCTTATCACTGAGTGCTGCCCGATTCCATGTTAAGCTCAATGACAAGGGACCTCCTTTTTATAGCCGAGTCCGAACGGCGTTCCACATTCCAGTGAAACCACTTAGAGAAGCTTTGAAACCCTCAGAAATGTCACCAGTATTACTGAGGTGGGATAATCCACCGCTGAAAAACTTTTTGGTTTTCGGTCGTAGCAGGAATCGAACCCACGACCTTGTGTATGAAAGGCGGGCATGCTAACCATTGCACCACGGTGGCTCCCTCGGCTATAAAAAGGAAGACCCTTGTCATTGGACAGCACTCAATAATATGAGAGAAGAAGTGCACCACTGTGGTATTACAATGAACTTTTATAGTCTAAGTGAGGAAGCCACCGTGATGCAATGGTTAGCATGCCTGCCTTGCATACACAAAGTCGTGGGTTCGATTCCTGCTCCGACCGAACATCAAACAGTTTTTCAGGGGTGGATTATCCTACCTCAGTAATGTTGGTGACATTTCTGAGGGTTTCAAAGCTTCTCTAAGTGGTTGCACTGCAATGTGGAACGCCGTTCAGTCTCGGCTATAAACACCACAGTGGTATCACAATGGACTGAATAGTCTAAGTGAGCCTGATACGTCGGGCTGTCACCTAACCTATAATCTAAGGGAGCCCGAAATTACGGGTTGACACTATACCTATCCTAACCTATCGAGGGAACGAAAACACGATAACAACACCAGAAACTATTCGAAAAGTGAAGGTCACATTTGACCGAAAACCACTTCATAATGGTATAAAACTTGCTTGGGCTAAAGCCAAGTTCATTTTTGATAGTTCCTAAAAGTGAAAGAACTCACCTATGCACAAAGTAAAGTTAGACTGCATAGATACAAAGAGTTGTACCGCTTGCACGAAAGTGACCAGTTATAAATTCAGCAAGTTGGAAAGAATCATAACGATCAGGTTTACTTGCCAAAGAAGTCAGCTACAAAATTACAACTCCGAGTGGCCACTAGAACTTAATCTCCGCCGGTGGTAATGGTCTCTCCCCGCTCATATTCATCAACCATGGAATCAAAAGAAAAGCCGAATATTATCGGGAAAACAAAAATTTCTGTCGCAGACCATGGACATTCTAATAAGACTCACAACGACAAAGAATGGCTTTAAAAGGAGGTTCCTGGCTTCATTTCTACCGCAAAATCTAGGGATCTTAATCCGTTAGACTTTTGCGGGATTTTGGAGAATAAGGTTGGCTCTATATTGATAATCTCAAGATGATGCTACACCAGTAATGGACTCCATTCGTACAGCGTGTAATGACTTTATTGGCTCTTTGAAGGCCATAATTCGTGTCAATGGAAGCCCATTCGAACAAATCTATACTGATCCCAAAATTTTATCTGATTTCCTAGAGTTTTTGCTGTTGAACAATAAAATTAAACAAATATAACGTTTTTATGAGTAGCATTACATATCAGTCACCATGTATAACAGCTATATGTAAATCTGAAATGATTTTCTCTAAAATCAATAGGGATTTTCTTTTAGTCCACGTAAACCTCTACGCCAAATTTCCGGACGATCGTTGGTAAACTGCGAGCTGCTCTTTGAACACAAAAATTGACAGAGACAGTGTTGCCAATAATGAGAATTTTGAGAACTTGGTAGGGACTTACCATAAATTTTGGGATTTGTTTCGAAATTGGTTCGTTATAATATGTTAAATCAGGTATGAAATTCTTCTTATTTCCACATCGTTAAAAAACGTTCCTCCTCCTTATTCCACGGCATACAATATAGGGCATTTGGACAAGAAGCGGACACAGAATTTTATTTTGCGGGTCCAAGCGTTAATTTGTAAATTTACTCAGTCTAACCAAGACATTTTCTGCAATTGTGAAATCATTTCGTAAGGACTCTGGCCTAAATGTGGCCTCCTCATCAGCGTTCCTCACTCATTCCCAGCAAAAACTCTCATTACCCGGTAATCTTGTAGGTAAGCCTATTTAAAAATTAATAACCACTTATTAATTGGCATCGCTTCGGATTACATTTACATACGCATGTCCTAGAAGGAAAGTACTTCTCCCCAGGCATACTTTCGGCCATAAAATAAGTAGTGCATTTAAAGCATATAATCACCTAATATGTAATGACTTATTCGTAGATACACCAAAGTTTGCAAAATAGCCACTTATTGTCTCAGCCAACCAAATCTCGAAAATATTGATTTCTATCGCCGATTACAATGGATCAAAATATGGCGAGTGATGCTGTAATAGGAGAACTACTTGAATAGAAACGAATATTGTATAAATAAACAAAAAATCTAATAAATAATCTAAATAAGATTACACGCAAATTAAATTCACACTTAAAATATAAATAAATGTAGGTTGTTTAAGCGAGTGGGATTCGTGAATTACGTTATAATATATCCAATAGCCAATTCACATAAGGTTCGAAATCTACTAAAAGTGTATTTTAAGTCTCTTTTTTATAAGGCAAATGGCATTTGAAATTTAGTTTAAGCGCATTTTGGAAGTGTAATGTGAATGAGGTATAAAAAAGCATTTATTTAAAACATAATATGATAATGTCATTAAACACAATTATTATGAAATATTTGTGATAAAAATTTCTTAACGGAAAAATTTTCAGAATTACCGTTACATTACATATTCTTTTTAATTTTTTTTATGTAAGTGCTCGATTATGTTAATAATTATACCTAATGGTACCAACATTTATTCTATTTTATTAATTCGTTAACTACAACTGCCTAAAAATTTGAGAGTAACAATTCGAAAATTACCGAGAAGTATTTATTTTTGTCATTACAAGTTAGTCATTATAACTCGCCGCAATGTAATGCAACGTGTAATGACAGCTTTACTCCTGGTAATGTCAATTGTAATGAGATGTGGTTACCTAGTTTTTGCTGGGTTTGGACAATATATCCTACATACGTGTAGAAATGATGAAGATGGTTCACCTTCATATTAATCTAATACCCAATTTTAATACATGGTGATTAAAATCCTATTTTCTCGAGCATTTGGAAGACAGGCACCGGGTTTTTTGTTCCGAAATCTTGATCTTATTGTAGCCCGCAAACAGGTATGGCAAAAATGTTATAGTTTTTACATTTTTAAATTATTACTGATTTTTTTTACAGCAGAGCCTATTTCTTTATTTTTCATAAAAATTTGTCAAAAATTTATTGTGGACTTTTGTGAGGAATTTTTATTTAAACTGGAGATTTTTTGGGATGAAAGCGTTCCAATACTGGCAACATTGTAAACAGGCAGACAGATGGACATAATTTATTTCTAAGACGATGTGGAAAAATTTCGAACCTAAATATTTATATAATAAAAAGGTGCTTATAATATTTTATCTTGGGATTCATATTTCGTTCGTATCACCAATACTTGACCTTTCAATGCTTAAAATTCGATGGCGAAAAATTATAGAAAATATTAAAAAAATAGACAATTTTTTTAACTCTCTTAATTCAAATGAATTCCGAAGACACATCCTCTAAGGCAATGCAATGGAGGCTTTCCATTTTGAATTACTTTGGTATCACAGTTTGGGGATCTGAACCACTTATTTTGAAGTTCATTTTTTTTTACTGGGCATCAGTAAGAAAATCAACGCCCTTCCAATATTTTATCGTAGTTTGGTTTCTCAACTCATTGTCCAAAATATTTTACCATTAACCATGACAAAGCATTTTCCATTAGCCAAAACTTTTCAACATTTTTTCCTGAGTGTAAATGAAAACATAGATTTCGGTTATATATCGTCGTTGACGTTATTGCTTTTGTTGTCGTCGCATCAACCCTATTTTCTGTGTAAACGTTTTTTTTTTTCGACAAAAAAATCATGCGTTTTTAAACGCAAAATAAACTCGGGTTTTTTGCAATTCGGTGAAAAAAAATAGCACAGAACGAACCATGGACTGAAATCAACAAAGTTTGAGTTTTTTAAGTCTCTGGAGGACATTAACCTTTTTTGTGGTGCATAGCCACAGCCAGAGACCGAGCCCAAGCCCAAGCTGGAATAAAGCGGAATAATATAAAACGCATACACTCAACTGTAAGTAGGGGCCCGTTGCAGTTGTAGTTTATATGTCTCACGCACCCAAATACATTCTCATACACAAACAATCATAAACGCGTGCCAACATATTAGCAAACACACACATATATATGTGAGTACGTTTGTATGACTGAGTTTAAGTCATAAGAGCAGTGCGTATGTGTGTGTGTGTGTGAAGCAGACATTCTGCTCATTTGGATGGAAAAGAACAAAAACGTAAATTTAAACAAAACTTTAATGCTCAATTTCCATTTTCATTTCGTGTTTGTTGTTGTTCTTCTTTTCTCTAAACTCCTCTCTTAGCATTTAATAAACTCGGTTTTAGTTTATTTGAGCACTCGTGTGTATGGGCGTGTGTGTTTATTTGCATGCGTGTATTTCTATTCTATTTTCGTTCTAGCTTTGTTTCCCCCAGTTTGGCCTTTTCGCTTTTCTTAATGTTTTTAATATTTTGAACTTTTTTTTGTTAGTTTTGTTGTTGTTTTGCAACTTGGCAATATAGAATTTTACACTACTCATTTGCCATTTGAATTTTGTGCTATTTCCATTCAATGGTGTCGTGGTAAACATAAGCACACCGTGAAAAAATAATAAACTTTTCTATTAGTTCGAGGGGGGGGGAGTATTAACCATACCCTCTATATAAAAAGTATGAGTGGATAATAAAAAATTAGAGAGGGGGAAGGGATGAAAGATGACACAAACTGCTTTAAAACACCCTACGATTATCTCTTAATTCAGAGAAATATTTTATGGCACCAACAACAACAACAAAATTTTTACACATAACAAGTCTTACAATACATTTATCTATAGAATGAATCCAGGAAAACACGATCCATAGCATTTTCACTTCAAATAAATCCTTTTGCAAATCAAATGAATCCTTTTCAAATCAAATAAAACCATTTTGCAAATCAAATGAATCGTTTTTCAAATCAAACGAAACCTTTTTCAAATCAAATGAAACCTTTTTCTAATCAAATGAAACCAATGGATTTGAAGTTATTTTCGAAATTCACATGAATATGGATTTCAATTAATTAATGGAATTGATCAAGGCTTTTTTAGGTCAAAGAAGAAGATTAAACCCTGTCCTCAAAAAAAGTGAACCCTATATTTCACTAAAGCTGATTTATATCTATTTTAGTTCATGGAATTTTTACGTTTTAAGAAAGAAAAAAATTAATTATGTCCAATAAATTTTCTTGAATTTGTCGAAAAATGTTTACTTATTTTTGTGATATCGGCGTGATGTCAGCGTTTGTAATACTGTTTAGTTAAAATTTTCTAAAAATAATCTAAATTTTCTAAAATTAACCAAAAATGTTCTTCATGGTGGGTTCACTGTTTCAGTGTGTATTAACATACAATGATTCTGGGGGAACATAAGATTTTTCTTTCATCTGGAGTTTATTTTTCTTCACCCACAGACTTATTAGTCGTTTAGCAGAATTTGCACTTACTTTTAAGATAGATTGTGTTCAATTGTTTTTTAAAATTGTAATGGTCCCTTCCTTGATCAAATATGTTATCCCTAATATCAAATATTAGGGAGTTTTTGTTTAGAGACAACACTAAACTTCCCTGAAACTCCAAAACAACCGGGAAACTTTTCTGCAAATTTCAAAATATCTTGCCCGACTACCTATCCGAAGAGGAGGAGAAGAGGCCCTCCTACACGTCCAAATATTAAAAAATCAATTATCCCACATTAACTTTGGACTCAAAAGATGTGAACCCCCTAAACGTTCGTTAAATTACGTACGTTAGTTAAATTAACTAAAAAATAAGAAAAAATTAAACACAAATGAAGCATAAGGATATAACAGGTTGGCTGATAAGTCCCCGGTCTAACAAAGAAAAAACATTTTTTTGTCACAATTCGTTTTTATTATTCCCTTCAAGAGCGATACAACGATTATAACGACCTTCGAATTTTTTGATACCATTTTGGTTGTACTCCTTCGGTTTTGCCTCAAAATAGGTCTCAGTTTCGGCGATAACCTCTTCATTGCAGCCAAATTTTTCCCCTGCGAGCATCCTTTTGAGGTCTGAGAACAAGAAAAAGTCGCTGGGGGCCAGATCTGGAGAAGACGGTGGGTGGGGAAGCAATTCGAAGCCCAATTCATGAATTTTTGCCATCGTTCTCAATGACTTGCGGCACGGTGCGTTGTCTTGGTGGAACAACTCTTTTTTCTTCTTCATATGGGGCCGTTTTGCCGCGATTTCGACCTTCAAACGCTCCAATAATGCCATATAATAGTCACTGTTGATGGTTTTTCCCTTCTCAAGATAATCGATAAAAATTATTCCATGCGCATCCCAAAAAACAGAGGCCATTACTTTGCCAGCGGAGGCACCCATTTTGCACAGAGCTTCTGCATATCCAAATATTGATGAATGATATGACCAACACGTTCCTTTGATATCTTTAAGGCCTCTGCTATCTATATCAACTTCATTTTACGGTCATTCAAATCATTTTGTGGATTTTTTGATGTCTTCGTCGGTAACCACCTCTTTCGGGCGTTCGCCTGCGTTCACCGTCCTCCGTGCTCATTTCACCACGCTTGAATTTTGCATACCAATCAATTATTTTTGATTTCCCTGGGGCAGAGTCCGGAAACTCATTATCAAGCCCAGTTTTTGCTTCCACCGTATTTTTTCCCTTCAGAAAACAGTATTTTATCAAAACACGAAATTCCTTTTTTTTCCATTTTTTTTCACAATATATGCATTTAATACTAGCGACGCCATCTATGTGTCAGACCGGGGACTTATCAGCCAACCTATTACAAAACTCGTATTTCCCACAGAATAGAATTTCATAAAATTTGTAAATTGTACCACAAATGCGCCTATCTTGAATTTCGTATGGCACTTAAAAGATTTTTGGAATTTTCAACTCCAATTTTTTCTTCAAACTAAAACATTTTCTTTATCAAGTGGAAATAATTTAATTAAGTCTGATAAATTTTCTTGAATTTGTCGAAAAATATTTAGTTATTTTTGTGAAATCGTTGTATGTAATATAGTTTAGTTAAAATTGTCTATTTTTTAGTGTTTTTGTTTTTTTGGGTATAACCTCCCCCACGCCCTCTATAAATTTTACGTAAATCGGAGAAGTTTAGTTTTAAGGGGGTGGTCTCCCCCTTTTGCCCGACTTTTCTTCTTTTAGATTTCAGTTTTACGGATATATTCAAGAATTCTAGAGGGACAACAACGCAGAGTAATGTAAAAATGAATGGCCCAATACCCAGCACACTAGAATGAAATTATGTTTTAAGGTGCCAATTGGTTACTTCCATTATTTTACTTGCAGCATACTCTCTAGGTCTCTCTTTCTAAACACATATATGTTTATATGATATTTTAAAATTAATATTTGGTTTCATCCAAACATATTATATTTACAAAAATGTTATGTCCCAAACATAATATGTTCTAACATATTAACATACAAGTCCCAAACATGTTATGCTAGCTTATGAACACTATATGCTTGCACTTAAAAATATTGTGTTAAAAAATTCGAGTTCCCAACATATAATTTTTACCCCCAAACATATGAAAAACAGTCTTTTTTTGTCCGTGTAGTTAAACTAACGAAAATTTAACTTTTTTTATTGCAAAAAAGAATATTTGTCAACCCAACCCAATCAACCCAATGAAAATTTCCGTTTTTTAGTATGTCTCAAACATTTTGTGAACTAATTGTAAGTATAAAGTTCAATTTGAACTAAAGCAGAAGAAAATGTCGAACGTTTCCCAAAAATAGTAAGCATGAAAAACTGTGTGGATTAAAATGGTTATGATTTGGCGTCGATAATTTTTTTCTTTAGTTTAGTTTTGTTTTGTTTTGGATATTGGATATGAAATGGAAAACGACGTTTCCATTTCATATCCAAATGACCTATCTATCAACCAAATTCTTTAAAATTTTGATAAACCTCTCAGCTATAGCTTTTCTATTTTACCCAATCACAAATGACTGATTTTTATCAACCGTTTGTTTCAACCCATCCCACTGTGCACTGTAACTAAATTTTAGACAGAGTTTACTTCACAGAAAAAATACGATATTTTTTTCCAATTAATGTCTAAAGTCTTAATTGAGTTTTCAAAATATTAAATTAAAAATTTAATTAATTCAAAATATTTTTTAATTGAAACAATTGATACTATCATTTCTGTGATTGAAGACATTTCATTTAAAAATTCATTGAATCAATTAATTTCGTGATTGAAGAAAAAAATATAACATAATAAACATAAATACGTTTGTCATAAACATATAATAGCAAACTATTGCATTTTCACAATTACCACTTGTGGCATACCACTCACCTTACGTTAATGCCTTTCTGTAGAGATCACCCTCTCATAAAAAATGGCGCCATATTTTCTTAACCCTTTCCCTATAACCAAACCAGACTTCAGCTCAATGCATCAACAACGTCATGCCAATGCAGCTGCTATAGAAAGTTCTCAACAAAAAAAGTTTGTTGTAGCTTTTGGGCTCTAGCACATGCTTTTGTGTTTTTTTTTTAAGCTAGTTGGCCAAATCTCAACGCAGCACATACGCACGCATGCATACATCAACAAGGAAGTAGGGGGAAGAGACCGATTAGGACGACAACAACAACAACAAAATCAAACCAAAAACTAAAACCAAGTCACGTTGTGTCACGTCATAGTCAACCGTCACCGACGTCATAACGACAGTTAGCGACGACCTAAAATCCAATCGTAAACATACCAATACGCACAAACCTATTTTGCACACACTCAGGGGCTTGCATATTAAAATGCAATTTCATTTACAAAAACAAAAAGGGAAATGTGGGTGGGGTAGGGTTGATTGAATGATAGTTTGTAGGATGGTTGGGAAAACGGACGCATGCACACACACACACACACACATAGATGCGGCAATAACAACTGCTGCTGTTTGGCCAAAAGTAGAAGGAGTCAAATGTTTGTGGATATTGTTGCTGCTGTAATTTTTTACAAACTTTTCTTAAAATCCCCCCTCTCCTACCTTTCTCTCTTTCTCACACTCTCAACAACCGTCAAGCACCTGATGACAGTGGTACTGGTGTGTTGCCAACCTGATTTTCAAAAACTGTAACTCAACTGTTTGGTTTGTTGATTTTTTTTTCTCTCTCTTCTTTAAATTTTGCTGACGTGCAACCGTTGTGCGCCACGTTGTGTATGTAGTCAATGCCGCTACCACTACTCCTACTCTCATTGCTGTCATTCTGTCGTGTTTTTTGTTATGTCTTCCTTTCGTAGTTGGTACTTTAAGCTTCCGGTTTATTTCGTCTCCTTCTAGGTATTCTTGTGTTTATTTACGAAATAGAAATTTAAATTTTTGTCCATATGTAAGAGGCCACATTAGAGACTCCCTGTACATTAGGGTATTGCATTTTTCTGAAGACAAAAAATTAAGGTTATTATTACAATAGTAAGTGTCATTGTACAAGGTGACTGATATATAATACAACAAAGTAAAATGCTATTATTTCTTAATTTTTCTTTTAATTTTATTGTTCAACAGCTAAAAATGTCGGAAATATCATTAGAACTGGCACGAATTAACGGCAGCACAGACAGCAAAAAAGTATATTAGCGGTATTTTAGCCAATTCCAGGTTAAAATATGTCTTGAAATAATCGACACATAGGTTTTTTTTTTTGTGCCAAACTTACTCTCCAATATACCGCAAGCGCAAAATCCAACAGTACAGACATTGTGATGGCCATTGTGCGGTAGATATGAATCGAACCTCATTTTGAAGCTAAGTCCTGCTGGAAGGTCTGCGTTCGAAATGTATGACCCAGTGCTTCAATATTGTCTTTAGGACATTTTCCCAATAGACGTTTTCTAGAAATAAATTTTAGGAAAATTTTCTATAGAAGCTACACTTGTAGCTTAGTCAATGCATGGCTTTAAGCTGAGATCAAAAACAACAATAACGATTGAAGAGAATCCAACAATAACAAACAAAACGAATGAAGATAGAGGAAGCACGCTCAAAAACAAACCCAGTCAACTATATTAAAATCGATGATTTGAGTTTGACAAAGGAAAAGAGATATGCTTGCAAAATTTGTTTAGGTAGTAGCCGACTATCAAACCCTTTTTCGGAAGGTTCAAGTGTAATTCACTTTGGGTTGAGTGAATTACCCGAATTTATTCTGATAATTGGTTGATAGTTTTGCTGCAAGTAGAGGATGCTGATGAGGAATGTGGTAATTCCGAAACAGCTGTACATCCAACCATCTTGCAGTCTATAGGGCTTTGCCCAAATAAATTTGACAAGCATACTTTTCCTCTTTTGGTTAAGCTACACTTGTAGTTTAGTCAATGCATGGCTTTAAGCTGAGATCAAAAACAACAATAACGATTGAAGAGAAGCCAACAATAACAAACAAAACGAAATAAAATTTTGGCAAAATTTTCTATAGAAATAACATTTTGACAAAATTTTCTATAAAAATAAAATTTTCTTAAAATTTTCTATAGAAATAAAATTTTGACACAATGTTCTATAGAAATAAAATCTTGACAAAATGTTCTATAGAAATAAAATTTTGACAAAATTTTCTATAGAAATAAATTCTTGGCCAACTCATCTATAGAAATAAAATTTTGACAAAATTTTCTTTAGAAATAAAATTTTGACAAAATTTTCTATAGAAATAAAATTTGGACAAAATTTTCTTTAGAAATAAAATTTGAACAAAATTTTTTTTAGAAATAAAATTTGGACAAAATTTTCTATAGAAATAAAATTTTGACAAAATTTTCTATAGAAATAAAATTTTGAACAAATTTTCTATAGAAATAAATTCTTGACCAAATCATCTATAGAAATAAAATGTTGACAAAATTTTCTATAGAAATGAATTCTTGACCAAATCATCTATAGAAATAAAATTTTGACAAAATTTTCTACAGAAATAAAATTTTGACAAAATTTTCTATAGAAATAAAATTTTGAACAAATTTTCTATAGAAATACAACATTAGAGAAAAATTTCTATAGAAATAAAAGTTTGACAAAATTTTCTATAGAAACAAAATTTTGCCAAAATTTTCTATAGAAATAAAATTTTAACAAAATTTTCTATAGAAATAAAATTTTGACAAAATTTTCTATAGAAATAAAATTTTGAACAAATTTTCTATAGAAATACAACATTAGAGAAAAATTTCTATAGAAATAAAAGTTTGACAAAATTTTCTATAGAAACAAAATTTTGCCAAAATTTTCTATAGAAATAAAATTTTGGCAAAATTTTCTATAGAAATAAAATTTTGACAAAATTTTCTATAGAAATAAAATTTTGAACAAATTTTCTATAGAAATACAACATTAGAGAAAAATTTCTATAGAAATAAAAGCTTGACAAAATTTTCTATAGAAACAAAATATTTTGACAAAATTTTCTATAGAAATAAAAGCTTGACAAAATTTTCTATAGAAATAAAATTTTGACAAAATTTTCTATAGAAATAAAATTTTGGCAAAATTTTCTATAAAAATAAAATTTGGACAAAATTTTCTAAAAAAAAAATAAAATTTTGACAAAATTTTCTTTAGAAATAAAATTTTGACAAAATTTTCTATAGAAATAAGATTTTGCAAAAATTTTCTATATAAATAAAATTTTGACAAAATTTGCTGTTACAAATCGATATTTAGTATAAGTATTTAAGACACCCTTATGTATAAAAATACACACACATACATACAACGTACGAATATAAGTAAACAAACTTTTTAAACAGAACTGTAAAAAAGTACTTTGTTTTCAAATGGCTCACGTGCATCCGTTCGAATGTTAGTATATGCATGTGAGTGCGTGATTGTGTATGTGTGTGGATTTTATAACTTCACCAAGGTAATTTTTAAATTTAACCTGACCCCATATACTAACATATAACTAGCAATATGCGTGAGCTGTATATTGCTACGCCCTCCTTGCCACGTATATCTCTGGCCTATACAAATTTTCCATATATGAAATGCGTAAAGATTTAATGGAAATAAATACAGTTTGCCGCCATTAGAAAATTGTAACAAAATGTTGACTTCATTAGTAATTCTATGGTATTTTCAACATTGGCTCACTCTAATTATGATTGGGGAAATCTTTAAAACGCACATACAATTTTAATGTGTTTTTATAGAAATAGCCTCGCATTTCATTAATCACAGAAATTTCTATTTGAAAAAATAATACCCTGTATAATGAGGAGGGAAAAATGCTACTAAGTAACAAATCAAAAAAAAAAAACAAAACACAAAATTCAAATCAAATTGAATTCACGCATAGTTCAAATGCGAGTATATCAAATAGCAAATGGAGAAGGACACTGCCTTTATTACAACTACTACGTAGCATGTATATTTTAAATCGCAAAATTATATATTTTGCATGGGGCTAGGGGTTAATCAAATGTTGACTTTATTAAATTTTGGAATTTTGATTAGTATTTGTAATTTAAAATAAATAAGAATGACATAAATTTCCATCGAGCCGAACGCTCTTTTCCCTCTAAATAAAAATTCAGACTAAAAGTAAGTAATATAAGACATCAAACATTTTTTTCATTAAAAATTCGTGTCCTAAATCTTCGAAATTTGTGCACCTCCGTTAAAATCGTAATCTTTGAAGTAAAGCAAATTTTCCATAAAGTAAAGAAAAACATTTTTGATTAAAAAACCAAATAAATTTTTAAAATAACTGAGATATGAAATCTCTCTAATTTGGATTTTTTAAACTGGAATTTTTTCGTGAATAACCTTGTTGTTAATATATTACCAAAAAATTAAAATTCTACACAGAACAAAATAGGTTTTGTCTTCAATCACGAAATTAATTGATCCAATTAATTTTGAAATAAAATGTCTTCAATCACACAATATAACAAAAATCTGATTCAATCACGAAATTAATTGATCCAATTAATGTTTTAATTGAAATGTCTTCAATCACACAAATGATAGTATCAATTAAAAAAGTAATTGATCCAATTAAAAAAAATATTGGTACTTGTGTGATTGCATTTTATTTCAATTAAAAAAATTTGTTGAATCAATTAAATTTTTAATTGAATATTTTTTTAAACTCAAAATTTTCTGTGCAGACTTGATAGCATCAATCACCAAAGTCTATTAAAAAATTAATTGATTAATTGCTGTGATTGATTCATGTGTCAAATAAAAAATAATTTTTTGAATCAGTTAAATTTTTAATTGAATATGTTTTAAAATTCAATTTTTTTTAATTGGAAATCGGAAAATGTTGGTGATATTTTTTTTCTGTATATAAATGAGATCTGTAACCTAAGGCAGTATGAAATTGGTTCCCAGAAAAATGAGCCCCAAACCACAAATAAAACAGGGCGACGTTTCATAATGAATATGAGCCCCAACAAAATGTAACTCAAGCATTAAAATCGACCCCAAAATAAAATTAGGATTCATTTTCTCTTTTGATTGAAAAGACCGTGTGAAAACCGTGTGTTACTCAGTACGAATCTCTTGGGAATCGCTTTAGCACATTTTGGACTCTGTTCATAGGAGAAAATCTTAAATCACTGTTGCTTTACAATACTATTCCGAAGAACAAAAATGTGCATGGATGCCATTTTTGTCAAATCTCAGTTTATTCGGTCTTTACACTAAAGATTTTGTTATTGATTGGTTTGACCAAAGAAGCGAATAATTGGACTAAAGATTCACTTAAGAAGCAAATACACTTTTGAATTTTAGTCTAGCATACTTCATACTAGGACAGAAATCTTAATATAATCGTTTTTCCGTCGGTAATATCAAAATTCTTCATATTTGTGTTAACCAAAAATTAAAATTCCAAATTTAAATCTATTTTTTAACGATTTTTTGGCTTTGTAGTCAAGATGCAAAAAGTCAACTTTAAATATAAAGACGATTTCATTACTTTAGAATAATTTTCCAGAACTATTAAAGCCAAATTACCCTTGGCCCAACAAAATTTTCTTGCATGAAAATATACCCATTTTAAAGTCCAATCACCTAACCCCATTACTGAGAAACCGCAGCTTCGGCTCGGAATAAACTCCAAAATCCTTAAATGAAGATCAAAATCTATATTACAATAAATTAATCTTTTTTTTTTTTTTGTTTAATTGAAATATAATTTTCCTTTCTTTTCATTTTTCCTTAGGCTTAGAACGGGTCGCTGAGGAGTTAATGGGGCGCAGGAAATGGAAGCAATTTCAAGGCACATTAATGCGAACCCAATTAAATTCCGACCAATTTGTTGCATCAATCGAAGACAACAATATCGAACTGAAGAAAGAGCTGGATAAATTCGAAGCCATTGATACATACCCCAAAATAGCCAATAACAATCAAATAAACCTCGAAGATAACCACCGCATTGAAGAAATCAACAATCAACAGGAGTTAAGAGATAAACATCACACAACAATAAAACAGGAAGAAAGGGATAAAGAAAAACAAACGCTGGAGAAGAATTTAAATAAAGGTAAACATTATTTGCTTACAATCACAAAAAAATAAAGAGTGAAAATTACTTTTAGAAATTTTTTAATAAAAAAAATATTCAAAAACAGATATGATATAAATAAGTAAATATTTAAAAAAAATTAAATATAATTATTTATTTATTTTTGTTTTTTTTTATTTAGTAAAAAACTTATTCTTCCTCTTTTGTTCATTTAACTAAAGTAAAATTACGAAAAGTAAAAACTAAAGTATGATAAATTTGGTTCATTTTCATTATTGTGTAATTTACAATTTTTTTTCAATTTCTTTTAAATCATTACTTTTCATTTCTGAGGAAAGATTAGACAAAGAAAATTTTCATGTGATGCTACAAAAATATAATATCAAAACTTTGAGATAACCGTTGCATCATTTGTCATAAATATTCAAAAAAAAATCTCATTCAACCACAAAATTATTTGATACATTTAGTTTTGTGATTGAAAACTCTTCAATCACGAAAATGATAATATGAATCACAGTTTTAATTGGGTGCAAAAATGCTTGATAAAAACAATTATTTGATTTTATAAGCAAATTTCAATTAATATTTTAACTAATTGAATTAAAGATTTAATTTCCAATCATTTTTAACTGACTAAGCCCTTGAGTGTGATTAAAAATTAATTTAATTTTTTAATTATTTAATAGTATCAATTTAATTAAAATTTAATAGTATCAATTATTTTTTTAATTAAAAATTACATGGGAGTATTTGATTTCATCCCTTGTAATTCTGGATATTTGGAATATGGATTCAATTTGTATGAACCATAATTGAGGCTGCTCCGTCCAAAATTGTGGTAATTTTTGAACCGTGGTAGTTGCTGCGATTTCAGGTGTTGAATTCGCTTGTTGAGCTGAACCAGTTGTTCCTCCATTTGAGGAACTTCCATTGTCTTCCGTCGACATGTCGGGGTCACCAATATATAGGTATTTTTGAGAGCGAATTTAAAAGTTCACTTTTGTTTTAAGGAAAAATCAAAAAATTAATAATATCTTTTTTGGTATTTGTTTCAACATAAAAATCTAGTCTACTTTGTGAAAATCAAATATTTAAACATAAAGTATTTAAATACAGAGTGGGCCCCACAATTTAGTTAAAATTTAATTATATCAATTATTTTTAATTGAAAAAGTGTTAAACTTCAATCAACTTTTTAATTAATTCAATTACACTACATAAAAAAGGCATTTCGTTTGTCTTAAATTTCCTTCAGAGGAAATTTTTTCTTTGTATTTTGTTTGTTTTGTTCAAATCATTAATTAATATTTTTTATTTAAAATTTTTTTGTTTGTATAAAATATTTAAAAAAAATTGACACATACCTAAAACTTCATAATTTTTAAATATGGTTTTTGTTTTACATTGAAATCATTTTCTATTTTGACAGCATCACAAGAGCAAGGTGAAGAGAATTTATGTAATAACAATAACAACAACCACAATAATAACTCATCACATAAATCTGCAAAAGATAACAGCAGCATCACAAAAACAACCACAAATTTAGAAGAACCTATCAAAAGTACACTACAGCCATCATCACCGCCAACAACACCGCCCATTGAACCCATCGATTGGAAACCGGATGAGAAGTGTAATTTCTGTATTAAAGGCAAATTACTCACAGTGAACTCCAAAGGCGAATTGGTGGCCGAATCTGGCCCCAACGGGTCCGAAACGGACCACACAAAAAAGGTAAGCAAACAGAAATTTTACCTTTTTTGGTACACATAAAGGAACCTCTCAAAAAAAAACTCCCACTTTGCACTTATGAGAGTTTATTTTTTTATTTGAAAAATTGAGTCTTTAATGTATACAGTATTCCCAGCTTATGAGTCGTTCAAGTTTATCCGGACGATAATGTCCGTGTCCAATATTTCGAGACGTATCCCAGATGTTGGCCACACTATAAGTTATGTTAGACGTCATAATCAATACTGCAGCTTGTTAATGTGATCGATAATACATTTATAGATTATTTAGCCATCGCCGAAAATTCGTAGCGTCTGGCCACACAGTAAGATTTTTTACAAACAGACATATGTCATCCGGATAAACTTATAGTCTGAACGCACCGTTCATAAATGCCCAACTTTCAGTATTCTTTCTTTCAAAAAGGTGTCCACTTCAGAGTAGTTAGTTTTAATGTAAAAAAATTTTTGAGATATAGTTTTTTTTTCAAATTTCAAATTTTTTACTGTGTATAGTATTTCCTGAATTTTTATTTTAATTGAATTAAAAAAAAAAAAAATATATATATATATATATATATATATATATATATATATGCAATTAAAATTTTAATTGACTCAAAGTTTGTAATTGAAACAAAAATAAACCACAAAATTGAATTGTATCAATTATTTTTTTAATTTGATCAATTACATTTTTAATTGACTTTGGTGATTAATACTATTATTTCTATGAGTAAAGACATTTCAATTAAAAATTAAATCAACCAATTAATTTCCTGCTTGAAAAACAATATATTTTTTCTGTTGGAATATTATATATATATATATTAATATTATTAATCTTTCAATATTATTTTTCAGCCGGATTGCGATAGCGATTCCAACGAAGAATCTTCTAAATTGGCTACAGTCACCTCTAATGGTAACACTCCATTAATGACTGTCGGAAGTCCATTAAACGAAAATAATCGCTTGACTTTAAGTAAACTACTAACCCAAAAGATGACGTCAATGGATTCGGTGGCAGCCCAGTTTGCAGCCATACAATCAATATTACCAAGTAAGTTTGGAAAAATTATACAAATAAATATATTTTTAAACAATTCTGAATTTGAAAAACTGAATTAGGAGGAATATAAAGACAGCATGTTAATTTTTTACAAAAAAAAATTATCTAAATTATTTTACTAATAGTAACATAAAGCAAATAAGTTAATATAAATCGAAAAAAGTAATTAAACATTTGTTTTTAGTTGCTTAAGAAAAGAATATTTTATATTTTGAAGAAAAAAATATTTTTAAACAATTCTGAATACGAACAATTTCTAAAAAACTCTTAATACGAAAAATAAAATTAAGAGCAATATAATTTTTCACTACCCAAAAAATAGAAAATGTTAATTAAAATATTTTCCTATTAGCAACATGAGACAAATAAGTTAATACTTTTTGACAAATTGAAGAAAAACATATTAAAATAATTTTTTTTTTGCGTTGTTTAAGGAAATTTCATATTTTGAAGAAAAAAAATTAATTTTAAACAATTCTTAATATAAAAATTAAAAAATAAACTGAATAGGAAAAATAAAATTAGGAGAAATATATCTAAAGACAACAAGTTATTTTTCACCAAAAAAATAGAAATTTTAACTATAATATTTTACTAATAGCAACATGAAACAAATAAGTTCTTTTTGGACAAATTAAAAAAAAAAAAACAACATTAAAGAAATGCTTTTAAATAGAGTATTTTACTAATTGCAGCAAAACTAGAAAAATAAGAAAATACGTTTTGACAAATTGAAAAAAGAAATATTAAAATAAATTAAATTTTTTTTAATAATTCTTAAAAATCTTCGAAAAATAAAATTAGGAGGAATAAAAACATAGCAAGTTAATTTTCAACTCAAAAACAAAAAGTAACATAAAAAATTTTAACTAAAATATTTTACTTATTGCAACATGGAAAAAATAAGTTAATATTTTTGTATATACTATTAAAATATTTTTTTAGTTGCTTAAGAAAAGTTCATATTTTGAAGAAACAATTTGGAGAAAAAATTTGTTAAAATGTTTTAAGGGCTATAAAATTCAATTCTCAAGTTTTAGAATTTCTAAAATAATTTAAGTAAAATTTTAACTTAATTTAAATAAAATTTACTCACTTTAGAAAAATGTAAATTATTTTGTGCGAATTTCCAATTTAATAAAATAGTTTACTTTATTTGTGAAAACTTTTTTCTCGTTTTTGGTTTATGGCATTAAAGTAAAAAAAAATAGTTAAAATAAGGAAATTTAAAATTTTAATCAACTAATTTTCATAAACTAAAATAAATATAAATCGGCTATCGAAATTTGTCGTTATGGATATAGGCCCCATGAAAAGGAGCCTCAAAACCTAAATAAAGTAGGTCCCCAAAAAATTATATGGAATACAACAACACCAAATTTTTATGTTTTTTTTGGGTTTGGCTTTATATTATTTTTGCAATTTGAAAATAAACCCCAATATTTCAAATGAAAATGAACCCCAAATTTCTTTTTGGGATTTTTCTTCGTTTTCAAGTGATGCCTATTTTCGCATTCTGCGATTTGATAATGGGGGCAACTATACACACTTTTGTTGTTCTGAATAGCATTAGGTCGCACCAGATTTGGGTTTTGCAAATTTGTTCCATTAGTTAGGGTTCATTTTCACACGGTCTTTTAAATCAAAAGAGAAAACGGTTTTATTTTGGCATCGATTTTCATGCTTAAGTTACATTTTGTTGGAGCTCATTTTCATGGGGCTCATATTCATTATAAAGCGTGGCCCCACATTTGTGGCCCTATTTCATTTGGGTTTTGGGGTATTTTCCTGGGGCACATGTTCACAACGCCTTGAAATTTTCGTTGACATTTTTCTGGAATTGATTTGATAATTTTATGATTATCGCTAATACAGCTCTGGCATGAACTCCAATCCTTCTTCATTAGGTCTGCTCGCGTACTTGTCTTTTTACAAAAAAAAAGAAGTCAGTAATGATTAGAAAATTACAAATATTTCCATTTCGGTTCTAAGAAAATTTTGAGTATTATGTAAATATTCGCAATGTTTGAAAAATGTTGGAATTCAAACAATTTCCAAATGTTTACAATTTTAGTTCCAAAATGGAATTTCGGAATGACAAATGACTTTTTATACCCTCCACCATAGGATGGGGGGTATATTAACTTTGTCATTCCGTTTGTAACACATCGAAATACTGCTCTAAGACCCTATAAAGTATATATATTCTGGGTCGTGGTGAAATTCTGAGTCGATCTGAGCATGTCCGTCCGTCCGTCCGTCCGTCTGTTGAAATCACGTTAACTTCCGAACGAAACAAGCTATCGACTTGAAACTTGGCACAAGTAGTTGTTATTGATGTAGGTCGGAAGGTATTGAAAATGGGCCATATCGGTCCACTTTTACGTATAGCCCCCATATAAAGAGAAGCAAATTTCATCCGATCCGGCTGAAATTTGGTACATGGTGTTAGTATATAGTCTCTAACAACCATGCAAAAATTGGTCCACATCGGTCCATAATTATATATAGCCCCCATATAAACCGATCCCCCGATTTGGCTTGCGAGGTCTCTAAGAGAAGCAAATTTCATCCGATCCGGCTGAAATTTAGTACATGGTGTTAGTATATGGTCTCTAACAACCATGCAAAAATTGGTCCACATCGGTCCATAATTATATATAGCCCCCATATAAACCGATCCCCCGATTTGGCTTGCGAGGCCTCTAAGAGAAGCAAATTTCATCCGATCAGGCTGAAATTTGGTACATGGTGTTAGTATATGGTCTCTAACAACCATGCTAAAATAAGTCCCCATCGGTCCATAATTATATATAGCCCCCATATAAACCGATCCCCCGATTTGGCTTGCGAGGCCTTTAAGAGAAGCAAATTTCATCCGATCCGGCTTCAATTTGGTACATGGTGTTAGTATATGGTCTCTAACAACCATGCAAAAATTGGTCCACATCGGTCCATAATTATATATAGCCCCCATATAA
The DNA here is from genome assembly GCF_050003625.1 of Haematobia irritans. Lineage (NCBI taxonomy): Eukaryota > Metazoa > Arthropoda > Insecta > Diptera > Muscidae > Haematobia > Haematobia irritans. The sequence continues at coordinate 145,708,751 of NC_134397.1, read as the reverse complement.
ACCGATCACCAGGTTTGACCTCCGGAGCCTCTTGGAAGACCAAAATTCATCTGATTCAGTTGAAATTTGGTACGTGGTGTTAAAATATAGCCTCAAACTCCCATGTAAAAATTGGTCGGTATCGGTCCATAATTATATATAGGCCCCATATAAACCGATTCCCAGATTTGACCTCCAGAACCCCTTGGAAGAGCAAAATTCTTCCCATTCGGTTGAAATTTGGTACGAGATGTTAGCATATGGTATCCAACAACCATGCAAGAATTGGTTCCTATCAGCCCATAATTATATATAGCTCCCATATAAACCGATCCCCAGATTTGACCTCCGGTGCCTTTTGGAGAAGCAAAATTCATCCGATCTGCTTGAAATTTTGGTACGTGGTGATCGTATATGATATTTAACAACCATGCCAAAAGTGGTCCATATCAGTCCATAATCATATATAGCCCCCATATAAACCGATCCCGAGATTTGGTTTTGGAGCCACTTGGAGGAGCAAATTTCATCCGAGTGAGTTGAAATTTGGTACATTGTGCTAGTATACGGTCGTTAAAAACCATGCATAACTAGGTCCATATCGGTCTATAGTTATATATATCCCTCAAATAAATCGATTTCCAATCACACAAAAAGTGGTCCATATCAAGTTCATCATTCTATATAGCCCCCATATAAGCGACCCCCATATTTATATTCTGGCTCTCTACGTACGGTGCAGAAGTCCATGTCGATTCGTAATTATTTGTAGACTTACCTATACATACGTTTTTTTGTCTAATATATACCACGTATGGACTAACGCACAATTTAGAAAACGATATTAAGACGTTTTACAGTCTTTCGTAGAAGTTTCTACGCAATCCATGGTGGAGGGTACATAAGATTCGGCCTGGCCGAACTTACGGCCGTATACACTTGTTTTATTTTATTTTTTTGTTTTAAGCCTTTTCTTCATGTGCTTTTTAAACATTAATGTATTTTCTTTCTATGTTTTACTTTAGATTTCAATTGGATGAATCAACAACAACAGCAACAATCGCAACCAGATTCGGTTACACCAACTACCTCAGATACATCAGCCGCCGCTATTAGTCCTTCTCTAAAGGATTCACCAAGTCCCAGTGATGCCACCGGTGAACAACCTTTAGATTTAAGTTCCAAACCATCTCCGAATTCATCAATTAGTGGTGATTTGAAGAGTGTTAGGTAAGTTTTACAACATCAGATTTATATTAAATATTCGGCTAAGTGTTTGGAAAATGGATTTTTGGTTATGAAATATTCAAATATATCTTAATAAAAACCTAGCTTCGTAACAATTTGGGATTGTGGGATGTTCTAGACAACAGAGTTTTATATATAAATCACGGGGTTTCAATCAAATGACATTTTTCAATATCTCCTAATGGAAGTTGATAACGTATTCAATTAACAGAATATTTGATATAATTAATTTTTCATCAAATTAAAAATTAAAGTCAGTCAGAAAATTATTAAAAAATTTTACGTTTTTATTAAAATATTAATTTTATTAAAATTCAATTAAATACAATAATATTTGTAATTAATAAATTTGGCCTAATTCCAAAAGAAAAATTCAACTATAATTATAAATAACAATATATTAAATAATTGATTGTATGAATTTAGTTTTTAATTGATTTAGTTTTGCGATCAAAATCACTAAAATTTTTAATAAGCTCCAAAGAAATCAATTAAGTTTTTAATCAAGTATATTTTTTTAATGTTAATTAATTCAGTAAATGATATTATTATTTTCGTGATTGAAGCAATATCAATTTAAAAAAAAATTATTTTTTGCTCTCTAAATATCATTTCAAAGATTTTCCTTGAACAAAATTTGTTTATTTAAAAATTCCTTTGGGGAAAACGAATTATTTACTTTTTTATGTAGATAATTTAAATTAAATTAATTATAAACAAAGTACTATTTCATTGAATTGATCTATATTAAATACCATTCAAATATTTATTAGTTACATACAATTTTACCTAATTGATATTTTATTCATGTAAATGACAAATTAATTTTCAACATCTCTTTCAAAACATTTTCATTACATCCATCCTTGGCTATCATTTAGTATTTCAAAATATATGTATTTAAACCCGAAAAAAAAACATTTTTAAACCCCTACCCAACTTAACAATGAGTGATGAATATATACACGTAAATGAATACCCTAGGGATGGAAAGACCACGAAGGTAATATGAAAGAGGTGTGATGCATCAAACATAACCATAGTAGGGGAATACAGAGGATTCTGTTTGAAAAAAAAATGAAAATGAAACAAAATATATACATATATGGAAAACACTCATACATAGGAGCAAAAAAAACGAGAAGTTTTAATTGCGCAAATGCAAAAAAACTCAAAATTAAAAAAAGAATGGACGAAAATAAAATTGATAAAAAATGGTAGGAGAAAAAAATTTAAGAATGGCGAAGGTGGTCGTTGGCCTGACAAAAACCCATTTTAAAATCAACCAAAGTTAATTGCAATGCACAGCCAACAACAACAAAAATAAACAAAATTTCCCAGTATCACAAAAAAAATGCAGCAGTTACAACAACAATGACAATGGTAATAATAGCAAAAGTGCATCTGACACTGTCCTTTAAATGACATGGAACGAACAACACCCGCAGCAGCAGAAACAGCAGCAGCAACAATAGCAATAATGAGTTAAATGAATGCCATACGCGGTTGCCACATTTGATAGAATTCTACCAAAAATGGCACATCTTTTTACTGTTTGGTAGAATTCTTGCCGTTTTGCTAAATTTTGCAAAATATTCCTCTCTAAGAGGTAATTCAATTTTCTATAGAAATAAAATTTTGAGAAAATTTTATATAGAAATAAAATTTTGACACAATTTTCTATAGAAATAGTATCTTGACAAAATTTTCTATAGAAATAAAATTTTGACAAAATTTTCTATAGAAATGGTATCTTGACAAAATTTTCTATAGATATAAAATTATGACAAAAGTTTCTATAGAAATAAAATTTGCTATAGAAATAAAATTTTGACAAATTTTTCTATAGAAATAAAATTTTGACAAATTTTTCTATAGAAAAACAAGTAAGGAAAGTCTAAAGTCGGGCGGGGCCGACTATATTATACCCTGCACCACTTTGTAGATCTAAATTTGCGATACCATATCACATCCGTCAAATATGTTGGAGGCTATATATAAAGGTTTGTCCCAAATACATACATTTAAATATCACTCGATTTGGACAGAATTTGATAGACTTTTACAAAATCTATAGACTCAAAATTTAAGTTGGATAATGCACTAGGGTGGAACACAATTTTAGTAAAAAAATATGGGAAACATTTAAATCTGAAGCAATTTTAAGGAAACTTCGCAAAAGTTTATTTATGATTTATCGCTCGATATATATGTATTAGAAGTTTAGGAAAATTAGAGTCATTTTTACAACATTTCGACTAAGCAGTGGCGATTTTACAAGGAAAATGTTGGTATTTTGACCATTTTTGTCGAAATCAGAAAAACATATATATGTATATGGGAGCTATATCTAAATCTAAACCGATTTCAACCAAATTTGGTACACATGACCATATTACTAATTGTACTCCTAATGCAAAATTTCAACCAAATTGGACCAAAACTCTGGCTTCTGGGGCCATATAAGTCCATATCGGGCGAAAAATATATATGGAAGCTATATCTAAATCTGCACCGATTTCAATCAAATTTGGCACATATGACTATACTACCAATTGTACTCCCTGTGCAAAATTTCAACCAAATTGGGCCAAAACACTGGCTTTTAGGACCATATTAGTCCATATCGGGCGAAAGATATATATGGGAGCTATATCTAAATCTAAACCGATTTCAATCAAATTTTGCACACTTGACTATACGACCAAGTGTTATGTTTGTACAAAATTTCACCCAAATCGGTATAAAACTCTGGCTGCTGGGTCCATATTAGTGCATATCGGGCGAAAGATATATATGGGAGCTATATCTAAATCTGAACCGATTTCTTTCAAAATCAATAGGGTTCTATTCTGACCCAAATTAGGAACATGTGCCAAATTTGAAGGTGATTGGACTTAAATTGCGACCTAGACTTTGATCACAAAAATGTGTTCACAGACAGACGGACGGACGGACGGATGGACAGACGGACATGGTTATATCGACTCAGGGACCCACCCTGAGCATTATTGACAAAGACACCATGTGTCTATCTCGTCTCCTTCTGGGTGTTACAAACATATGCACTAACTTATAATACCCTGTTCCACAGTGTGGCGAAGGGTATAAAAATTTGACAAAATTTTCTATATAAATAAAATTTTGACAAAATTTTCTATATCAATATAATTTTGACAAAATTTTCTATAGAAATAAAATTTTGACAAAAGTTTCTATAGAAATAAAATTTCGTCAAAGTGTCCTATAGAAATAAAATTTTGACACAATTTTTTATAGAAATAAAATTTTGTCAAAGTGTTCTATAGAAATAACATTTTGACAAAATTTTCTATAGAAAAAAAATTGTCAAAGTGTTCTATAAAATTTTATCAAAGTGTTCTTCCTATTGAAATAAAATTTTGACAATTTTTTCTATAGAAATAAAATTTTGACAATTTTTTCTATAGAAATAAAATTTTGACAAAATTTTCTATAGAAATAAAATTTGGACAAAATTTTCTATATAAATTTTGACAAATTTTTCTATAGAAATAAAATTTTGACAAATTTTTCTATAGAAATAAAATTTTGACAAATTTTTTTATAGAAAAAAAAATTTGACAAAATTTTCTATATAAATAAAATTTTGACAAAATTTTCTATGTAAATAAAATTTTGACAAAATTTTCTATATAAATAAAATTTTGACAAAATTTTCTATATAAACAAAATTTCGGCAAAATTCTATATAGAAATAAAATTTTGATAAAAGTTGCTATAGAAATAAAATTTTGACAAAATTTTCTATAGAAATAAAATTTTGACAAAATTTTCTATAGAAATAAAATTTTGTCAAAGTGTTCTATAGAAATAAAATGTTGACAAAATTTTTTATAGAAATAAAATTTTGTCAAAGTGTTCTATAGAAATAACATTTTGACAAAATTTTCTATAGAAAAAAAATTTTTTGTCAAAGTGTTCTATAAAATTTTGTCAAAGTGTTCTTTCTATTGAAATAAAATTTTGACAAATTTTTCTATAGAAATAAAATTTTGACAAATTTTTCTATAGAAATAAAATTTTGACAAAATTTTCTATAGAAATAAAATTTTGACAAAATTTTCTATAGAAATAAAATTTTGTCAAAGTGTTCTATAGAAATAAAATGTTGACAACATTTTCTATGGAAAAAATTTTTTGTCAAAGTGTTCTATAGAAATAAAATTTTGTCAAAGTGTTCTTTCTGTAGAAATAAATTTTTGACAAAATTTTCTATAGAAATAAAATTTTGACAAAATTTTCTATATTTTGACAAAATTATAAAATAAAATTTTCTATAGAAATAAAAAATTTTTCTTTAGAAAATGTACTCAATTTTTTTTCTTTAGAAATAAAGTTTTGACAACATTTTCTGTAGAAGTAAAAATTTTTAGAAAATTTTCTATAGAAGTTAAATTTGGTAAAATTTTCTATTGAATTAAAAATTTTGAAATAAATTTCCATAGAAATAAAATTTTTGTCAAAATTTTCTATAAATTCAATATTTTTTAAAAATTTTCATTTTCGTATTTGATCATACTACCAAATTCCATTGTAAGTTCTCATTTTTGTTTTAGAAGTAGTAACTTTTTATACAAACTTGTAGCTAGTAGGAGAGATCAAAATATGTAATAAATAAACTTCTATAATAAAATAATGAAAGCTTTCTTTCGTAGAAAATGTTTTTTCATACTAATCACAACAATTTGATCAAAAACTTCAAAATAAGATTTTTTTAGATTTCGTTGATTTTTGGTAAAATTTTCTTCAAATTTTTGTGATGGCATATCCTGTACCCAGAGTTGCCAGTATATGTTTAGCTCTTCTTTAGCCCATATGACTAATTTTTTATACAAAAAGATGAAAATAATTTATACACATTGTCATTTTGAGAGAAAATCTGGGAATTATTTATTCCATTTGTCTTTTGTCCGGTGACCTATTGCAATAACGAAGATTTTGTGGTAAACTTCAAGAGAAAGCATCGACAAAAGGTGGCAGCAAATACTACAACGTAGTATGGAAGGTATCATTAATTTTTAAGCCCAGTTGCACCATGACGAAAGGTTTCTTTCCTTCTCCAAAAGTCGACAAACTTTTGAATGAAGCCTATTTGTCTTTGCAAATAGGAGATGCTTTTCAACACTTTATTTTAAAGACTTTTTTACTTGAAACATGGTACAATTACTACTTGTAGACGAGTCTAAATTTGGAAATCTACGTTGTTGTTAACACGAAAAAATCCTAAATTTCTTTAAATTCCCCATTAAATCTCCCAAATCATAAATTTCGTCCCCATTGATCCACAATATTGGCAACAATGCACAAACCCTCACACACACAGCCACTCGAATTATAATAGCCATCATATTCATACAACTTATTTAGACCTTTCCAACATCATGGCTTCATTATTTTTCGGGGAGAACTGTAGCACTTTTCGCAGCGAGTCAAAAACAATCACAAAATGTTCACATTAAAAATATTCAAATTTGAGCCTGGTTAAGATTCTCGGGTAAACGAAAGACCATATTAGAATGCATGTGCATGTCGGTATATGTATCTCCTAGCATGTATGCAGTTACAAATGTATTGTTGTCGAAAAAAAGTTCTCTACCTCTCTACCCTTGAACAACTTAAATTGTTTGCCTTTTCCACCGAAAAAAATAAAACGCTACACAAATTTCCCCACAGCGACAAAACGTTTCACTGTTCGCTTGCCACTCAGCCGCTGTTTGATGATGTTTTTAGCACCTATTCATGTTTAAGTCTCGTCTCTTGTTTTATTTGGTATTGTGATACTTGCTAGAGTTACCTACAAGTTCTTCACACACACACAATCACTTCCATTCACCATGGCAAAGGTTTTGCAGATTTCCCTGCTATTTTTTTAGAATTTCTTTTTTTGGCAGGCACTCATATTCCAAATATGTATGGCTGCAAGCATGAATAGGTAGACGACATGTGTACTTACATGTTCACCAACATGTTCACTTTCGTACCTTCATGTGGAATTTTGTGCATATTTTTTTTTTTAATCACACCTCATACCGGTGATGTCAAAGCGAACAGTGTTTGGTTTTACAGAAAATATTCATCGAATTTCGGTACTACATGGATGGTTCGATACGGACTTAGCCTTACAGACTGTAGCAAGAGCAATGTATTAATGGGTAATGGATTCTTAAACTGAGTCTAATATCTATGATTGAATTGTGGTTCATCATAAACTTGTCATTCCGTTTGTAAAGCACCAAATTATTCGGTTTAAACTCCATAAAGTATTTTACTCTTGGTCGTAGTGAAATTCTTAATCGATCTAGAAATTCTTAATCGAACGGCTTGAAATTTGACAAAAGTTCTTCTTATGGTATGAAAATGAACCATAATCCCATATTTGATTTGTGGACACGTTTGCCACTCTTGCCAAAAATAATCTACCAAAATTTGAAGAAATTTTTGCCACACATTTATCAAATTTACAAAATCCTATTTTGATGTTTATATCACATTTTTGTAGTTATAATAACTACAATGCTTTTTCTTCAAATGAATCTTCCTATTAGCGATAATTTTTTGAATGAAAAATATCCCTTAAGTTGTAAATGATTTTAATTTTTTTTACTACTTCTACAATAATAGAGAAGTTAGTCACAATGGACTTGAATGTATGAAAGAACGAAAATTAAAATTGAATTTGAATTTGGATTGAATTTATGGAAAATGTCTCCAACAGTTTTATTTACGAGTACATAATCTTGTCAGAATTGTATTTCTATAGAAATTTTTGTCAAAATTTATTTCTGTAGGAAATTCTGTCAACATTTTATTTCTTTTGAAAAATTTTTCAAAATTTTATTTCTATAGAAAATTTGTCAAAATTTTATTTCTATAGACAAATTTATCAAAATTTTTATTTCTTTAGACAATTTTCTAAAAATTTTAATTCTGTGGAAAATTTTGTCTAAATCTTATTTCTATAGAAAATTTTCTCAAAATTTTATTTCTATAGACAATTTCCCAAAACTTTATTTCTATGAAAATTTTGCCAAAAAGAAAATTTTGTCAAAATATTATTTCTATAGAAAATTTTCACAAAATGTGTTTTCTATAAAAAATTTTGTCAAAATTTTATTTCTATGGCAAATTTTTTCAAAATTTTATTTCTATGGCAAATTTTTTTTAAAATTTTATTTCCATGGAAAATTTTGTCAAAATTTTATTTCTATAGAAAATTTTGTCAAAATTTTATTTCCAAAGACAAATTTCTCAAAATTTTTATTTCTTTAGACAATTTTCCAAAATTTTTAGTTCTGTGGAAAATTTTGTCTAAATCTTATTTCTATAGAAAATTTTCTCAAAATTTTATTTCTATAGACAATTTTCCCAAAATTTTATTTCTATGAAAATTTTGCCAAAAAGAAAATGTTGTCCAAATATTATTTCTATAGAAAATTTTCACAAAATGTTTTTTCTATAGAAAATTTTGTCAAAATTTTATTTCTATGGAAAGTTTTGTCAAAATTTTATTTCTATCGAAAATTTTGTCAAAATTTTATTTCTATCAAAAATTTTGTCCAAATTTTATTTCTATAGAAAATTTTGTCAAAATTTTATTTCCATAGAAAATTTTGTCAACATTTTATTTCTACAGGAATTTTTTTTTAATTTTATTTCAACAGAAAATTTTCTCAAATTTTATTTATATAGAAAATCTTGTCAAAATTTTATTTATATAAACAATTTTCTAAAAATTAAAAAAAAAATAGCCAAAATTTTATTTCTATAAAGATTTTCTCAAAATTTTATTTCTATAGAAAATTTTCAAAATTTCATGCTTAGACTGAACAAATATTGTCATGCTGCCAATAATTTCTTCTCTTTAAAATTGGAATGAAAATTTTTATTAGCCTCTTTGGAACCGTGCAAGCGTTTTCTCAGAGTATACATAGACTCCTCTTTATAATGCGATTAAGAACTAAAGTGGTTTAAATAGGTTTTTAATATGCCTTTTTGTATCTAACATAGATTTCAGCTGCACTAAGTTACAATTTGGAAGACAATGTAAAGTAATTTTAAGATATCTTGACATAGGCAATTGTTACTACAACCCAAGTAATTCGATTGTGGATAAGATTATTTCGTAGAACTTTGTACGCAATCCATGAAGGTGGATACAAAACATTTTGGACGCCATATATATTATGTTTATATTTTTAATCAGATCATACATTAGACAAAAAAAGTATGTGTAGGTAAGTCTACAAATAATTACGAATCGATATGGACTTTTGCACGGTACGTAGGGAGCCAGAATTGAAATATGGGGGTCGCTTATATGGGGGCTATATACAATCATTGATATTGTAACGATCTACCATACCATGGCCCTATTTCCCTTGGAGTTGGCTACCTACTGGCCCCAGCTTTGCTCAGTCGTGGGGGCGTTCTTTTCCAACGGATATAGGAGTCGATGCGAATACATAAAGAAAATTTTTAGGTAGCTCTTGACAAAAAAAATAATAATATTAAGATAACTAAAAAAAAGAAAAGATTAGATAGATAAATAGACGGATAGATACATAGAAGGAGAACGACGTTATTCGGATGGGGTGACCCTAGATGTTAATTGGTCACATAATATATATGATTCCCACTCGACCGTTCAGAAAAGCATTTAATACCTACTGACCTCGAGAGTGTCCTTTAGCGAGAGTACTGAACCTTTCGTGAATAAAAAAACTACATTTACGAAAACATTATAATGTATTTCAGAATTCAAAGGACATAAAATGGAATGAGATTAAATAATATAAAAAAAATGATTTTGATAGAACAATAATTGTGTAATATGGAAAATGTAACGAAATGGATATGAATTATTACCGAAAAATTCTATGATATGTTTGGTATTATGATTAACTAAATTAATAATAATTATAAAAATAATATGCAGAAAAAAAGGAAAAATTACGTTATAAAATGTACGTGTTTCATTTGTCCTATCGAGCATAAAAAAAGAATTTATTTAATACGAAAATGTGCTGTGACTTACCATTGCTGTCCCACGTTGTCATCTGGCCAGTTGACGATCGTTCTTGACAAGGTAGTTATATATGGAAATTGATAATTAATCTTTTTAAATGCTCGAATATATATATTCATAAATGTAGATTTGTGTATTAGGATGAAGACTTAAACTATTTCGATGAAATACTTCTTAGACCAGCTCTATTAAACGAATACTTCCGCTGAAGCTAAGCAATATGGTCTTGATTCTTGATTAAATTCAGAAATTTTTTTCCATTAAAAAATGTATGTTCATGTTTGAAAAATTACAATCCATGTAATGTTCTGGTATCCTCATGGATACCAGAACTATTTGACTAGTCCTGGTTCTGTGTTAGGAGATTCTCAATTATCGCCGCAATATATTATCAAAATCTTCACCAATTCAATTGAATGTCCTTGAAGTTTTCTTTGCCACAAACTATAGAACACTACTTGAAAAAAATATGTCCTCATGAGACCCTTATAATGTGCTTGTCTCTACGAGAAAGATTGCGTTCTTAGTGTCCCTGGATTCACACAGAAACTTTCGTCGTAGTCGCCCTCAAAATTCCTAAGCTACAAAAATCGTAACACTAATTACCTTACGAAACTGTTTCAATAAAAATTATCTTGCTTACCTCTTCCAATTGTGGAATTTTAAGTCTTTAAAAAAAATTATTTATTTATTTTTTTCTGCGTCTACGACTGAACAGTTTGAAATTGAAATTTAAATGAAAAATTCTATATACCCCAAAAATGAAAATCAAATACACATGAGAATTGTCTCCATGGAAATTTCAAGTGTGCAGCCTACTACAATTTTTAGACATTTACAAATGTTAAAGAGCAAGTGTCTCTACAAACATATCCCCAACTTAAAAAAAAAAAAAAAAAAAAAAAAAAAACTTTCACTACTCCCATATATCCTTTAGATGATATGTACTTATTCTTCCTGTTTCTACATCCCTTAGTTCGTAATATGCCTTGCCTTTTTTCTTTATTACTTCGGCACTAATTCCGCTAGGAGCTAACTTTGAGCTCAACTTTCTCAACAAAGAACTTTTCTCAAAATTTCTTCTATATACGTATTGGCCAATCTTTAGGTCTCTCCCACGCGATCGTCGATCATACACTTTCCGATTCTTTTCATACGCTTCCCTGATCTTGGTTTGAATCGAATCACGCAACAGCGAAAATTTGTCTAGTCGAGATATCTCAGAATCATATTCTTCCAATATTCTTAATTTTCGTAAAATCTCGTAATCCTTACCATGAGTTATCATTTTTTGTCCGAAAATAATTTGGTATGGAGAAGTTCCAATACTTTGATGAACACTGTTCCTTAAGGCGCAATTGATACTTGGCAAAAATAAATCCCATTTGGTCTGATCCTCACGTACAAATGTTCGGAGGGCCTCATTTACTGATCGGTTCACCCGTTCACTCGCGTTTGCCTGAGGACTGTACACTGCTGTGAGTTGATGTTCAATTCCATGGTTGTTTAACATTGATTTAAACTCTTTGCTGGTAAATTGTGAACCATTGTCGGTTACAATTATCTCCGGGACACCATACCCCTTAAAAATGTAGTCTACCAGATAATCTATAATATTTTTGGATACAAACTTCTTCAATGGTTCAAGGAACGTGTACTTTGAGAAGTGGTCCAAAATGATTAAAATACCGATGTGGCCTTTCTTAGTACGAGGAAAAGGCCCTATTAAATCTACGTACAATCGCTGAAATGGGCGGTCTGTTTGGACCATTTGGCCCATTGGTGGTCGTAAAATTGCGGAAGGGACCTTTGAAGTTTTGCATAAGTCGCAATTATTTATATACTCCTTAACATCGGACACTAAACGTGGCCAAAAGAAAAATCGTCGTATACGTTCGGTTGTCTTTGCAATACCTCCATGTGATGAGGTTGGCTGATTGTGGGCCGCATATATAACATCTCGTCTTAATTCCATAGGCACCACTATTTTCCAATGATTTTCATCCTCCATATCACCGGAAGAAAACTCTGTACGCTTGTAAATGACTTTGTCAACCACTTTGAAATCGGGAAATTCTGTATCCAAAATTTCCGATCTCCATCTCATATAATCTGGACTGTCAAAATGACCGGAGTTAATGTCTATAGTCGGAAGAACTTCCATATCTAACTCTTCAACAACTGTTTCAAAACTCCGGGATAATGCATCGGGGACTATATTATCTCTTCCCCTTCGATGCTCTATTACAAAATCGAAACCTTGCAGTTTCAGGGCCCACCGCGCCAATCTACCGGACAAATCTGTTTGATGCATTAGCCATTTCAGGCTGGCATGATCCGTGACAACTTTAAAGCTATGTCCTTCAATATAAGGTCGATACTTTTTTACCGCTAATACTACTGCTAAACACTCTAGCTCTGTTGTAGTGTAGTTCCTTTGGGCCTTATTTAGTTTCTGAGACATAAAGGAAATGGGCCGCTCATTACCCTTATCGTCCAATTGGGCCAGAACCGCCCCAACACCTACAGAGCTTGCATCACACTGGAGTATAAAAGCTTTATTGAAATCCGCGTGAACTAAAATAGGAGCCGAACATAGTTTAGACTTCAATAACTCAAACGATTGTTGTGCCTCGGCAGTCCATTTAAAGCATCGCTTCTTTGACAGCATCTCAGTTAATGGGTGTGAATCGGTAGAAAAGTCCTCCATAAATCGGCGATACCATCCTATCATTCCAAGAAACTGACGTAGATTTCTGATTGATTTTGGTACAGGAAACTCAGTTATAGCCTTTACTTTGTCAGGATCCACTCTCAAGATACCATCTCCAACAATGTACCCTAAATATCTGACTCTTTTTATTGCGAAACAACTCTTTCTCACATTTATCGTCAAACCGGCCTTTCGAAATTGAGTTGCCACTTCCTGTAAGTGTTGTAAATGTTCGTCGAAGTTGTTGGAAACGATAAGTAAATCGTCTAGATAGACGAATACGTGATTTTTCATATGGTATGGGATCACCATATCCATTAGTCTGCACATCGTTTGTGGTGCATTGCACAATCCGAAGGGCATCCTGGTGAATTGGTACAATGGCCTATTAGGGATAGTGAAGGCAGTCTTTGGCTTTGATGACTCGGAGAGTTTAATCTGCCAGAATGCATCTTTTAAGTCAACCTTTGAAATACATCGCACTGGCGGCAGTCGAGAAATAATACCATCTATATTGGGGATGGGATATGCGTCCTTGATCGTAACCGAATTTAACTTTCGACTGTCCACGCAAAACCGCACTTTACCTGGCTTAATCAATAGTACTCCAGGGGAGGACCACGGGGAGGCGGGACATTCCTCTATCACACCTAAAGAAATCATGCGATCAATTTCTTCGCATAATATTTTCTCCCTTGCTGGAGATATTGGATAGTATCGCTGTTTGATGGGACGTGCATCACCCGTATCTATTGAATGCTCAACTAAGTTGGTACATCCCAATCCGTCTTTCTCGAAATTCGGAAAAGTATCAACGATTGACTTTAAACGTTTAAGTTGATCATTGGTAAGATCGATTTTCTCGGATTCAATATCCTCTGAACTAATCTCACTGACCTTATTCGTCACAGAGATTTCGATTCCAAATTCATTCCAGAAATCGATACCACATATAATATCCTGTCTTATAGAAGGTATGACCAGGAATTCAAACTCACATAGCCTTTCTTGAAAAATAAACTTCAATATAATAGTACCCGCAATCCTTTGCCTTTCACCATCGGCAGTTTTAACGCTTCCCTTGCAGCTTGCAAAATCTTCATTACCTTGGATTTCCTTGGCAAACTGTCCACCTATAACGCTTTTATTTGCGCCACTATCCATTAATGCAAAATGTAGCTTACCATTTACCGTCAAATGAATGTATGGTCTTGTGTCATTATCCTTGTTAGTTATAGCCGATATTACATACTTTCTGAAAACTTTTAATCTCTTCCAAAAACTCCTCATTCTACACGTACTACGTCTTAATCTGGTATTATAGGATGGAGCTGCTGAGAGTGTATTAGTAGTTTTGTCATCAGCAGCATGTATTTTGTCTGTGTTTATATCTTCGTACGATTCATCGGATGTCCTCTCTTCGGATGAGGGACACCCCGAAAGGAGTTTCCCGAGTTCTGACATTCTGGACAATTGGGCTTAAATGTGTTCTTTTTGCCACAGCCATAGCAGAATGTAGTTCTTTCCTTCATACATTCTTTGTAGCTGTGCCCCTCCTCATCACAATTCCAGCATACCCTAGATCTATTAACTTCACACACCTCAGCCTCAGATCCGTCCTCATATTCTTCTAACTCATTTATGTATGCTTTGTTTCCGGCACTGCGACTCCTATTTGACCATTGAAGATCATTCATGAATTTCTCATGTCTTCGTGCTGCCTTTCTTAGCTCCGATAAATGAGTAATGTCTATATGTAGAAGTTCGTGCCTCAACTCTGGTCTCAAATTCCGCAACATTATCCCGCAAATCTCCTCATCGGATAAAGGTGATGATAGTTTGTCACACAAGACCATCACTGCGTCGCAAAATTCATCAAATGTTTCTTTGGGTCTTTGTCGTCTTCGTCTTATTTCGTCTTTAATATCGTAGTCATTATAAAATTCTTTATACTGCCGTTTTAGGGCACCACATAGCTCAAACCAATTCAGACTGCGATTATTCTTATGGTATCTCCAAAACCATTCCAAAGCATTCCCATCAAACAAAAGGTGAACATATTTACATAACAAGGTGAAATTTCCTCTTAGCGTGTTGTCAGTCATGGTCTCTACTCTGTATATAAATTCCTCAACCGCTATTCCCTCCTTATTTCCTGAAAACAACAGTCTCCAATTACGAATTATATTCAGTATCTTTTCTGAATTGTCCTGCGGGATTGGCTCAATGGAATTCTCACTTCGCGTGGGCAATTGATCTCTTATAGCAACATTTTGGTTAGAATCAGAATTTCTATTTACATTCAGTCCGCCTAAGGCTGTACTTAATTGACTCGAAATAATAGATGTTATTTCATTTCGAAAATCATTTATCGATGATGCCACCATATTGCGAATTTGATCCTCATCTATCGGGCGTGATACTTCACGCTCCCTTGCGTTGTCAACTCTTCGTGTCAGACTGACACTCCGTCTTTCAATTCGTCTCGTCTCTGATCTTGTCCTCCCCAAACGGTTTGAAGATTCATTGTTTGCTAAATTAACCCTAACACGTTCTCCATTGTCTGGACCTGAGTCCCGAACTAAGGAGTTATCCCTACTATGTGTAAGCGGCATTATTTAATTACCACAACAATAAAAAAAAAAAAAAAAAAAAAAACAATATTTCTCAAATTTCTGCTCGCCAAATCTAAAAGATAATCTCACAAACAAGTAAAGCAAATATATACGGAATATCACTACTCGGTTCCAGTAACACAATGCTAAAATACCCTCTCTTTCCTCCAAATAACGTCAATAAAGAAACTGTTATACACCAATCTCCATAATGGAGTATAATACCGAAATACTTCCAGAATAAAAATTCTCCACCTGAATAATCTGTATATACCAGCTAGAAAGTATCAACTACTGTGAGAGTTTAAGTCCGAAATAATCCAAACTCAATAATCTCCATCGCATTTAAGTTGACAGAATAGAAGAAGGGAGATATGACCCTGAGATCGTAAGGTATAGTACCAAAATCTTCCAGAACTAAAACTCCATACAACTCTCAGATCTAATCGATAAGTTGCAGCAAAGGTGTAATTATCAATTAAAATAAGTACAAATCCTGTTTTGCAATAAAAGAGAAGGAAATAAAAGTCAAAAGAATAAAAGGTGTAAAGAAATAAAGAAATAATAAGAATAAAAGGTGTAAAGAAATAATTTGAGGCCTCAGCAAGTTTTCCTTTCTTGAAATGTACTAAAAGTTTTAGGCCAAAATTGACCAATTATCTACGCTGAGGGCCCCACGTTGGGCGCCATTTAATTATGTAACGATCTACCATACCATGGCCCTATTTCCCTTGGAGTTGGCTACCTACTGGCCCCAGCTTTGCTCAGTCGTGGGGGCGTTCTTTTCCAACGGATATAGGAGTCGATGCGAATACATAAAGAAAATTTTTAGGTAGCTCTTAACAAAAAAAATAATAATATTAAGATAACTAAAAAAAAGAAAAGATTAGATAGATAAATAGACGGATAGATACATAGAAGGAGAACGACGTTATTCGGATGGGGTGACCCTAGATGTTAATTGGTCACATAATATATATGATTCCCACTCGACCGTTCAGAAAAGCATTTAATACCTACTGACCTCGAGAGTGTCCTTTAGCGAGAGTACTGAACCTTTCGTGAATAAAAAAACTACATTTACGAAAACATTATAATGTATTTCAGAATTCAAAGGACATAAAATGGAATGAGATTAAATAATATAAAAAAAATGATTTTGATAGAACAATAATTGTGTAATATGGAAAATGTAACGAAATGGATATGAATTATTACCGAAAAATTCTATGATATGTTTGGTATTATGATTAACTAAATTAATAATAATTATAAAAATAATATGCAGAAAAAAAGGAAAAATTACGTTATAAAATGTACGTGTTTCATTTGTCCTATCGAGCATAAAAAAAGAATTTATTTAATACGAAAATGTGCTGTGACTTACCATTGCTGTCCCACGTTGTCATCTGGCCAGTTGACGATCGTTCTTGACAAGGTAGTTATATATGGAAATTGATAATTAATCTTTTTAAATGCTCGAATATATATATTCATAAATGTAGATTTGTGTATTAGGATGAAGACTTAAACTATTTCGATGAAATACTTCTTAGACCAGCTCTATTAAACGAATACTTCCGCTGAAGCTAAGCAATATGGTCTTGATTCTTGATTAAATTCAGAAATTTTTTTCCATTAAAAAATGTATGTTCATGTTTGAAAAATTACAATCCATGTAATGTTCTGGTATCCTCATGGATACCAGAACTATTTGACTAGTCCTGGTTCTGTGTTAGGAGATTCTCAATTATCGCCGCAATATATTATCAAAATCTTCACCAATTCAATTGAATGTCCTTGAAGTTTTCTTTGCCACAAACTATAGAACACTACTTGAAAAAAATATGTCCTCATGAGACCCTTATAATGTGCTTGTCTCTACGAGAAAGATTGCGTTCTTAGTGTCCCTGGATTCACACAGAAACTTTCGTCGTAGTCGCCCTCAAAATTCCTAAGATACAAAAATCGTAACACTAATTACCTTACGAAACTGTTTCAATAAAAATTATCTTGCTTACCTCTTCCAATTGTGGAATTTTAAGTCTTTAAAAAAAATTATTTATTTATTTTTTTCTGCGTCTACGACTGAACAGTTTGAAATTGAAATTTAAATGAAAAATTCTATATACCCCAAAAATGAAAATCAAATACACATGAGAATTGTCTCCATGGAAATTTCAAGTGTGCAGCCTACTACAATTTTTAGACATTTACAAATGTTAAAGAGCAAGTGTCTCTACAATATGGACCAATTTTTGTGTGATTGGGGATCGATTTATCTGAGGGCTATATAGACCGATATGGACCTAGTTAGGCATGGTTGTTAACGACCATATACTAGCACAATGTACCAAATTTCAACTGACTCGGATGAAATTTGCTCCTCCAAGAGGCTCCAAAACCAAATCTCGGGATCGGTTTATATGGGGGCTATATATGATTATGGACTGATATGGACCAATTTTTGCATGGTTGTTAGATACCATATACTAACACCATGTACCAAATTTCAGCCGGATCGGATGAAATTTGCTTCTCTTAGAGGCCTCGCAAGCCAAATCGGGGGATCGGTTTATATGGGGGCTATATATAATTATGGACCGATGTGGACCAATTTTTGCATGGTTGTTAGAGACCATATACTAACACCATATACCAAATTTCAGCCGGATCGGATGAAATTTGCTTCTCTTAGAGGCCTCGCAAGCCAAATTTGGGGGTCCGTTTATATGGGGGCTATACGTAAAAGTGGACCGATATGGCCCATTTGCAATACCATCCGACCTACATCAATAACAACTACTTGTGCCAAGTTTCAAGTCGATAGCTTGTTTCGTTCGGAAGTTAGCGCGATTTTAACAGACGGACGGACGGACATTCTCAGATCGACTCAGAATTTCACAACGACCCAGAATATATATACTTTATGGGGTCTTAGAGCAATATTTCGTTGTGTTACAAACGGAATGACAAAGTTAATATACCCCTTCCTATGTGTTCTTGATAAGTATGTTAATACTTATAAAGAACAATGTTCATATATTAAAATGTTAATATATTAAAAAAAAATTAATAATATGCCTAGATTATTTCTCATCTAATATACGTGCTCCTTAAAATACTGTGACACATCATGCAGAGACGAGATTTGAGTACATATTTTGCTTAGTTGGGCTTTTCAATTAAAATTAGTCCAATTTTTGAATCGAAATAAGTAATAAATTAATTTAAATTATTAAAAAAAAAGTACATTAGTTTACACTGAAAATGTTCATTTGATGAGATATGACTTTTCTTATGTATTATGATCTGCTGAATTCGAATGTAAAAAAAAAAATTATGGGACAGTTTTTGAGATATCCCGTTATTTTTAATTTTTCGCTCTTTTTCACGAAACAAATTATATCTCGAGTTAGAAATGTTGTTGATACTTAAATGAAAGGTATTGAGATGACGAATAATCGTGTATAATTGGATCTGTTATAAGTTAAGTGGTGCAAAAAGGGCAAATTTTCCAAAAAAAAATCAAGTTTTACAGTGACCTTTTTGCGCCGGAAAATTACCAACAATAAAAAAATATATTTCTCTTCATACTATTAGC